>NC_142442.1:140778000-141082666 GCF_059453495.1 Arachis ipaensis
AAAAATTAATGCTCTAAAAAAAATTAATTCCCTAATTGAATCACATAAATAAATAGCAAAATTTCTGCCTTGTGATAATTCTCTTTTATATATATTTTCTATCTTCCCAAAAATGGGACAGTAAAAATAAAATATCAAGACAAAAAATTCATCACTATTTGATTTTCTAATATCTCACTTTATCTTTATATTTAAATTAATTATCTAACAGACAAGTTTGAAACACTATGTTTCAGAAAATTTGGTTAAACATGCATGCTATCACTTACTTCTTTAAACGTAGCAATGTATGGGTATTTGCCATCCCTTGCTGCTTCTAAATTTCTGCAAGCTCAACATGGATGCTGACACACTAACTTATAACAAGCCTCTCAGATTTTGTTTTTCTTCAATGTGAAGGTAAATTAATTAATTAATGGACCGACCTTAGATGTAGAATTCAGCAATATAATATTAAATTTAAAATACTAGTAGTTGCTTATTAACCAATTAACTCATCAAAAGATTAATAAAATTAACCATGCTACATTATTCTGATATTTAATTTTTACGAAATAAAAAATGGGTAAAATATTATAAGAATTGTATTTTAAATAGATGTTATATTGGTATATTAATCGGGAGCCACTCAGATAAAGACGTTTAAAATATTTTTTTAAATATTTTTTAAAAATTAAAATTTAATACGTATAATCAATTAAACCGTGTTATTTTTGTCAAATTATGTCAAATAAATTAATTTAACCAAAAAATGGTGGATCAAATTTTAAATTAGTCTAAATTAATATTATTTTTTATAGAAAATAACTACAATACCCTTATTATAAAAAATAACTAAAATATTTTTATTATATATTAATATTTTAAAAAATCTAAATTCTAGTCATTTTCTTCTCTTGGTCGTAGGATTAGAATTTAGAATATATATATATATATATATATATATATATATATATATATATATATAATAGGAGTATTTTAGTTATTTTTTAAAGGGTAAAGTATATTTTTTATCCCTGAAGTTTGACAAAAGTTTCAAAAATACCCCTAAGTTTTATTTTGTTTTAATTTTATCCCAAAAGTTTTCGATTTGCATCAAATAAATCTCTGACGGCTAATTTTTCAAAAAATTTAAAACCAATTCAACAACAATTTCATAAGAACAGCCCTCAATACAAGCAAATCAAGCATAATTTTCATGCATTATTGTTAGATTGCTCTTAAATTTTTTTGAAAATTTAGCCATTTAGGATATATTTGATGCAAATCGAAAATTTCTGGGATAAAATTGAAACAAAATAAAACTTAGGGGTATTTTTAAAATTTTTGCCAAACTTTAAGGACAAAAAGTATACTTTACCCTTTTTTAAAATAAGAATATTGTAGTCATTTTTTATAAAAAAAAATATTAATTTAAATCGGCACAAAATTTAATTTATTAATTTTTCGGCTAAACTGATTTGTCCGATCTAATTTTAATAAAAATAACACAATTTAATCGGTTATATATGTTAAATTTTAATTATTAAAAAAATATCTTCAAAAAATATTTTTAATATCTTTATTCCCTTATACGAATGAAGCAGCTGATGCAAAAAAAAATATATATTTTGGTAGAACCGAAAATATGACATTTCAGTGTGAACGAAAAAAAAAACAATAATTATTTTAATTAACCTTTTTTTAGAAAAATGTTACTCTATGTACTATAATATTTAATTTATTAAAATGGGAGTCACTTAGATAAAGATGTTAAAAACGTCTTTTTTTAAAGATGTTTTTTAAAAATTAAAATTTAACACATATAATCAATTAAATTGTATTATTTTTATTAAAATTAGTCTGGACAAATCAATTTAACAAAAAAATTAATAAATTAAATTTTTAAACTGGTATAAATTAATATTTTTTATAAAATATTACTACAATATCCCTATTATAAAACACAACTAAAATATCCCTATCATATATATATATATATATATATATATATATATATATTAATTTTGAAAACTTTAAATTCTAACTCTAACGATGGAAAAAAAAAGCTAGAATTTAGAATTCTCAAAATTAATATATATAATAAGAATATTTTAGTCATTTTATATAATAGAGGTATTGTAGTCATTTTTTATAAAAAATAATATTAATTTAGACAGATTCAAAATTTAATTCACTATTTTTCGATCAAATTAATTTATCTGACCTAATTTTGACAAAAATAACATAATTTAAGTGATTATATGTATTAAATTTTAATTATTAAAAAATATCTTTACAAAAAGACATTTTCTGCATCTTTATCAAAACATCCTTATTAAAATTACCTTCCCATTTGCAAAGTTTTTCACAGGACCTTCCCATTTGCAAAGTTTTTCACCCTAAACCTTTGTTTCCATTGAATTGCATGTTCCCACATGCACAAAAATCACCCAATCAGAATCTTCCATTGTATATACACCCATAACTTTCATATTTAAATTTTTTAGCCAAAATAATTTTTCATGAAATAAATCAGTGTTATTGACTATAGTCAATATTAATGAACATCAAACGTGACAGGTACGGTTATTTATTATATAACTTAGTAGTTATGTATAACCATACCATACATCAGATTCAGTCAGCAAAAAAAGCCAAAGTAGTCCAGAGTTGACCGCTATACATTTGTGCTTTGACTTTTATATTTCCATTAAATTCCAAACGGGTAATCATGAAGTTGAGAGCATATAGATACATATACAGTATAAATACTTTGAATTTAACTAATTAATAGAGGGACATGATTTAAAAATTAGCACAATGAATCAGAGCTTACGTTAGAGAATTATTTATTTTTTATATGAAAACCTTACAAAAATAATTGTGGTAGGGTATTGCACAGAATTAATTAGGTAGTTGCTAATTTTTATAATTTTAAAATATATATGATTAAAACCGTTGACAGGTTTTTTTTATATATGAGACAAATTCGGATCATTTTTCTTTATTTATGAATATTATATGTATATTTTTTTGTTAATATATATTTTAGAGAAAATGACAAATAGGTTCCTTATATTTTGTCCCGCGGATATTTTCGTCCTTAACCATTGAAAAATACTTTTAAGTCTCTGACCTTCACAAAACTTGGACGGATCAGTCCCTCCGTCCAAATGCCTCTGTCAGGGACTAATCCGTCCAAGTTTTGTGAAAGTCAGGGACTTAAAAGTATTTTTCAATAATCAGAGACGAAAATGTCCGCGGGACGAAAGGTCAGAGACCTATTTGTCCTTTTCTCTATATTTAAAAATAGTGAATGGATGCATAATGATGGTGCATGCATTAAGCAAGTTGACTTATGGGAGTCTTGAATATTAGACCTTATTTTGCTTCTTTCTTGAAACCACATGGCTTGATTGTCAAAACAATATAATCTGATTGGTTCTGAGAAGATAGACAAATATTAAAATGCATAAATTAATATAGTTAGTTATATATTAATTATTTCATCTGTCATGTATCATGTTCTACTTTGATTATTGCATGAGCATCTTTTATTTATTTATTTTTTATATAATTTAAAAAAAAAATAGTCTTACTTCTCTCGCTCTCTCATACAAAAAAGGAAAAAAAAAAAAAAAACTGATAAAAGTGTGCATTGTTTAGCATATGATTGTTTTTAAATAAGAATGAAATTAGTTGGATAAATCTTTGTAATTATTGAAGGATCACACTTGATGATCAGATATTGCACATGTCTTTCAATCGGAAAACTAGGATTTAAATCTAAAGCTTATTATGTTCATATACAATAAGCAGATACTTTTTCATATATTTAATTTATGATTTTCTTTTTTTTTTTAAATTAAGATCCATTATGGTCATACCTGTTAGGAATACACATTTGATAACAACTCGCATAAATAAAGAATTTTAAAGCTTTCAAATTGCAATACAAAATTTCCATCTAATTTTAGTGTTATATCAACATTTATGTGTAGATGTATAATATGTTAAAAAAGGATTTATATTCTCTAAATTTTGAATTTTATTTTAGAGAATAAAATATGATCTACTACTATTTATTTCATAGGTAGGACCAAGAGAAAATATGAAAAAAAAATATTTAATAGTAAAAAATTTCACTTTATCTTCTAAAGTGAAAATTTAAAATTTAGAGGATCCATATTAATTAAAAAAGATACTTAAAAGTGGACGGAATGATGAGTATTATTTAAAGTATATTACAGAAAATGAAAAATCATTAATAAACCTTAATGAATCAGATAAAAATATCAAATAAAAAAAAAAAGTTGCGCTTATATCAAAATTAGAAGAATTGCCATAATGTAAGGCCCACACATTTGCTATTTGGATTTTTTTTTTTCAAACTTTTGGTTGTACTATTTAATGTTTAATTTTTTGGTCCTACTATTTGGGTTAATATAAGACATATTCTGTAGGATTTGTAATGATGGGGCTTCAGCGAAATAGAGAGGGTTTGCTCAAATGGCCCATGAAGACCTAAGGCCCAAATCTGAATCATATACATACTTTGGACCCGTTTAGAAACTCTAGAAGTAGCTTTTTTTTTTTTACTTTTGACTTATGAAAAGTAGTAGTATTAATGTCTGGTACAATTTTCAAAACTAAATTGCAACTTTCTAAGAAGTTATTTTGGAGTTTATAGAGAAGTTAAAAAAAGGATGTAGATCCTCTAAAGTTTGAATTTCACTTTAGAGAGTAAAGTGTGATCTCTCACCATTGATTTTATAGGTGGGACCGATAATAAATATGAAAGAGAAACTATTCAACGGTAAAAGATCACACTTTATTCTCTAAAGTGAAATTTCAAACAACCACCCCTTCTAGAAACAAAATTAAATTCGAAGTTTGAAAATCGGTTAGGAGATAAGATTAGAATTTTGAAATTTCGGATAGGAACCTAGTAACCACCCTCAGTTTGAAATTTAAAATATCCCAACCACCCCATCTCCAGACGTATATAAATAGGGGAGCACCCATAGGTAGAAAATCACTCCTCTCAAATACTAATCCTCTCCCTTTTCTCTCTACAAAAAGATAATATTCCGTGGGCAAAAACAAGAGGCAAGCTCGAAGAAACGTTAGGAAAAAGAGTAGGGAATTATGTTTTTTTAATGCTTGGCATGTGTTACGTTCCATTTTTTTTATTTTATTTTTCCATCCACGAATGTTATCATGGCATTAATTATCTTTCATCTTTTATTCATGTTAAGCATGTCCGTACACCATGTCATTCATAATCATGGGCATATGTCTCCTTATGTTGTTCATTCAATTATTTACTATACTCATTTTATGCTCTTTCATATGATTGTATTGTTAATGTTCCCTTAGGTCGAGAGTACAAGCCTCCTTATAATGCTTATTCAATCTCCTATATTATTATATTTATATTTCCTTAGGATCGGGAGTACATGCCTCCTTATAATGCTTATTAAACATACCACATCCTATTATTATATTATTATTTATAATATTTATTTTGAATATTTAAATTACCCTATTCCATTAAGTGGGTCTATGTGACCTATTATTATTATTTCTTTAAAATCAAGAGTACATGTTTTCTTAAATAATTTATATATCCTATTCTAGTATGTGCATCTACGTGATCTCTCATATCATCATTCCTTTAAAAGTTAAGAGTACATGTAATATTTTACTTTATTCAAATATTTAGATATACCCTCTTCTTATTTACACTTATATGATCGTTTGCACCATTACATTATTCCTTTAGGATCAAGAATACATCACTTTCTTAATATTTTGTGCAATTAGTTAAAATGCCCTATTATCTACACTTTAATATGATCTCTTTCAATCCATGTTACTATCTGACCAAGAGATTTTAAATTGGAAAATCCATACATATACTAGAGTCTCATGATTTTCATACGTCCCTTCATCATCATAATTTTCTTGCATGATCTCTTCTTATATGATTTTTCTCTCGTGTATGTTTAAACAACCTAATTGTAAATTAAACTGAGGGAATGATCCTTCGGTAAGGGAAGGTGACCCCCAAAGACCAGATATCGAGATGATCTCTCGGTAAGGGAGGGTGATCGATCGAGATGATCCTTCGGTAAGGGAAGGTGATCGAAAAATGTTTGGGATAAGAACCTTCGGTAAGGGAAGGGGACTATCCCATCAATTTTATATAATAATACATCCTTTTTATATGACTCCCTTATTGTGTATGTCTAAATAACCTTGATTGTAAATTAAATTGAGGGAATGATCCTTCGGTAAGGGAAGGTGACCCCCAAAGACAAGATATCGATACGATCCTTCGGTAAGGGAAGGTGATCGATCGAGATGATCCTTCGGTAAGGGAAGGTGATCGCCAAAACGTTTGGGATAAGAACCTTCAGTAAGGGAAGGGGACTCCCACTTATACCGGTTTGAGCTCAATACCCTCCATAAAAGTTATAAAATAAGAAAGGAGAAGGCATGAATGAAAGTTTGATTTCTATGTTTTTTCTTAGATAATGTTGATGTTACTTAAGATGTTATCCTCCTATTTTCCTATATGTTTTCTCTTTTTGCACACATGTTTTATAAGAAAGATGCATATTACATGCCATGTTATACGCATTTTTTTAAAATCCCGCACGTGGGCTGGAGATGGATATGGAGGTGTTGCATAGCATTCCTACTGAGACGCTAGGTTCTCACTCCCTTTCTTTTCCCATACTGTCTCCAGAGGAACATGGCACAGCGGATAGAGACGACGCAGTGCCTCCCGAGGGTAACTTCTAAGTACGACCCCTCGAAGCACGCATGGGTAGTTGCGACCACTACTACCGTGCTCCAAACTATCTACTTAGGTCGAGAGTTCGTGGAAGGAGAATACCAGCTGCCCATCGAGTCCTAGTTCACCCCACACAACGGAACCAGATCTTCACTGCGCGAAAATGTCTTGGAGGAAAACCACTGATACCTCGATTCGTAAATAACTGAAGAATCCTGATCAAGGATATGATAGGATGCAAGTATGGGAGCCTCTTCGACGAGATTAGTTTAGGACGTAATTAGTTTCTTTTCTTGTTTTAGTTTCCTACAAATATTTTTATTTTGAAACGTACTCATGGTTGGGATGTTATTTCACCTTTATTCAAATTCCAACGTTTTAGCGCTACTCATTTTCCACTCTACGCGTATTTACTCATTCCTTGCGTAACGATTAAGTCATTCTTTTCTTGGATCAAGTGTGGCACCTTATTTTAAAGACCTCCACGATAGTATAAAACTTAGGGTGTTACATTAATGGTATCAGAGCAAAGTCGATCCTAGGGATTCTGTCTCAGGAGGTATGGATAATAAAACTTCTCCCTATGGTTATCCATAAACAGGGGACCTATGGCAAGCCGTGGACGCCCACGTGGCTCGAGCTCGAGCTCATCAAACCTAGCAAAGCACATGAAGGAGATGGCCAAGGCAATGAAGGAGCAGGCCGAAGCCACTACTCTGATGGCTCAGCAACTGTCCACTGGGGACAGGGATCCCAATACTCCCAGACTAGAGGAGGGACAAACTCGTACGACTTTTGCTGACTTCAAAAAGATTGGTCCGCCTGGATTCCGTGGGGCCCTCGACCCTGATAAGGCAGAGGAATGGCTGACAGAAATGGAGAAAGTATTCACAATTTTTCCATGCACTGAGGTGCAGCAAGTGAATTACGCTACCTTCATGCTCAAAGCTGATGCCGAATTCTGGTGGGATGGAGTAAGACGGTTGTTGGAGGATGCTGGAACAGATCTCAGCTGGGCCACCTTCAAGGAAGCTTTCTACAAGAAGTACTTCCCCCTTTCTGTTCGAGAGTCCAAGGAGATGGAGTTTCTTCAGCTGAAGCAGGATAGGATGAGTATTGCAGAGTACACAGAGAAGTTCGAGAAGCTCTGCAAATTTTCCGCAATGTATAAGGCTAATCCAGATGAAAAGTGAAAATGTATGAAGTATCAAGGAGGGCTCAAGGCAGAGATCTTAACCGCAATAGCCCCACTGAAAATCCGGGAGTTCTCCTCCCTTGTTAGCAAGTGCCAGGTGATCAAGGAATGCACCAAGAAACTAGCGTCAGAAAGAATCGAGGCTTTCAAGAAAAGGCAGCTAAATCAAGGATCTTCTCAGCAGCTGTCGCAGAAGAAGGCCTTTCTTGGAAGACCTACAGGAAGGCAATCTCAACAGGGCACGAACCGCTAGAAACCTCCCACTGACACCTCACCAAAGGCCACCGAACTCAAGGAATGTGCCTTGTGTGGAAAGCAACATAGAGGCAGGTGCCTTGCCGGGCAAAATGTCTGCTTCCGGTGTTTCCAGCCAGGGCATATCGCCAGGGAATGTCCAGCAGTTCCCCCACCCTCTGCCGATGCACCCCAACGTCAAGGACGAGTCTTTGCCCTCAGCAGCGAGGAAGCCCACCAGTCAGAAGATCGAATCGAGGGTAAGTGCACAATTATTGGAGCTCCTTTAACTATCCTATACGATACAGGTGCTTCTCATTCATTTATATCTCTCTCTGCTACTAGTAGAATCAGTTTATGCATGACCAAACTACCATATGTCCTACTAGTGACCACCCCAGCCGGTAAGAGTGTCGAAACTCAGCAGGTTTGTCAGAGGGTTTGCATCCTCATTTCAGATAGATCATACCTTGCTGACCTAGTGTGCCTCCCTTTAGTAGGATTAGACATCATCCTAGGAATGGATTGGCTCAACGAAAACCGAGTCCTGTTAGATTGTTTTGAAAGAAAAGTCATCTTCCCTTCTCAATCCATACGAGACACACGTGATCTTCCAAGATCCTCCGAAGACACAAGTACGAGGCAAGAATATGCCTTGCTAAATTCGGTAAAAGCAGATTCCCATCGAGAGTTCTGTGAGATACCAGTAGTACAAGACTTTTTAGATATCTTTCTCGAAGATATACCCTCGTTTCCCCCAACACGAGAGGTTGAGTTCTCCATAGAACTGATGCCTGGGACAGGGCCAATCTCCATAGCCCCTTACCGGATGGCTCCATTGGAGCTCACTGAACTGAAGAACCAACTAGAGGAGCTGCTGCAAAAAGGATTCATCCGACCAAGTGCCTCTCCCTGGGGAGCTCCAGTATTGTTTGTAAAGAAAAAGGACGGCAGCATGCGTCTCTGCATGGACTATAGGCAACTCAACAAAATCACGGTGAAGAACAAGTATCCTCTCCCAAGAATAGATGACTTGATGGACCAACTACAAGGTGCAACAGTGTTCTCAAAGATCGACCTGAGATCAGGGTATCATCAGATAAGGGTAAGAGAGGAAGACATTCCAAAGACAGCATTTCGAACGAGATACGGACACTACAAGTTCATAGTAATGTCTTTTGGGTTGACCAATGCCCCCACCGTCTTTATGGACTACATGAATAGAATTTTTCGACCTTACCTCGACAGTTTCGTGGTGGTATTCATAGATGACATTTTGATTTTGTCCAAGACAGAAGAAGAACACAGGGAGCACTTGCGTGTAATACTGGGGACCCTTCGAGAGAAAAAGTTGTACGCGAAACTATCCAAGTGTGAGTTTTGGATGAAGGAGGTACAATTTCTTGGACATATGATTTCCGGCAATGGAATATTAGTAGATCCCAGTAAGATAGACTCGGTACTAAACTGGGAAAGACCGACGTCAGTAACAGAAATAAGGAGTTTTTTTTTTTGGATTGGCAGGCTACTATAGAAGGTTCATAAGAGGGTTTTCCCAACTAGCCCTGCCGTTAACTCGTTTAACCAGGAAGGATATCCCGTTTACTTGGACGCCAGACTGCGAAAGAAGCTTCCAAGAGTTAAAGTGTCGCTTGACATCCGCCCCAGTACTAGCCTTACCTAACCCCGACATGGCCTTCGAAGTTTACTGCGATGCCTCAGGACAAGGATTGGGTTGCGTACTAATGCAATGCAAAAAAAGTAGTGGCGTATGCATCAAGACAACTGAAGACCCACGAAGCCAACTATCCAACTCACGACCTGGAACTAGCCGCGATAGTATTTGCGCTGAAAACATGGAGGCATCATTTGTACGGAGTTGGGTTTCAAGTATTCTCCGATCATAAGAGCTTAAAGTACCTGTTCGACCAGAAGGAACTCAACATGCGACAAAGGAGGTGGATGGAGTTTCTTAAAGACTACGACTTTGTTCTAAATTATCACCCAGGAAAGGCTAACTTGGTGGCTGACGCTCTGAGTCGGAAGGTACTCAAGGCATCATGGCTAATGATAAAAGAGGCAGAGTTGATAAAGAATTTCAAAGACATGAACTTACAAGTCACCCTCGCTCCAAAAAGCATACGTCTGAACCACCTAACAGAGGCAAGTCAATTCAAAGAACAAATAACTAAGGCGCAGAGTTTCGACCCCGACTTTCAAGAAACCCTGAGCCTTGTCAAAGAAGGAAAATTGAAAGGCTTCACCGAAGGAGAGGACAAGGTATGGAGATACCAAGGTCGAATTTCAGGAAGGCGATCACGTATTCCTAAAAATCACCCCCACCACCGGGGTAGGGAGAGCTCTTAAGGTACGAAAACTAAGCCCCCGGTACCTGGGTCCATTCCAAATCCTCCGGCGTATAGGAAAGTCGGCATACCAGCTTGCCCTACCACCAAATCTATCAAGACTGCACAACGTATTTCACGTGTCCCAACTCCGAAAATACCAGCACGATCCAAGCCATGTGTTGCAGCAAGAGGATATAACACTCGAAGATGACCTGACTTTTGAACTACCGGCCATAGAGATTGTAGACAGAAGCATGAAGCAACTAAGGAGCGAGACGATACAACTGGTAAAAATGGCATGGGGTAGCGGCAATTCCAGAGACTACACGTGGGAAAAAGAGACAGACATGAGACAGAAGTTTCCGAACTTGTTTACAGGTAACAATCGTGGTGAGGATCTCCTTTTCTCCCCGACAATAGAAAATTTCAGTAAGACCCCTAAGTTATTTAAAACGACCCTTATCGACCAAGTTCAGACAGGGAATTTGGGGACAAATTCTTTTCTTACGGGGGTGATAATGTAACAACCACCCCTTCTAGAAACAAAATTAAATTCGAAGTTTGAAAATCGGTTAGGAGATAAGATTAGAATTTTGAAATTTCGGATAGGAACCTAGTAACCACCCTCAGTTTGAAATTTAAAATATCCCAACCACCCCATCCCCAGACGTATATAAATAGGGGAGCACCCATAGGTAGAAAATCACTCCTCTCAAATACTAATCCTCTCCCTTTTCTCTCTACAAAAAGATAATATTTCGTGGGCAAAAACAAGAGGCAAGCTCGAAGAAACGTTAGGAAAAAGAGTAGGAAATTATGTTTTTTTAATGCTTGGCATGTGTTACGTTCCATTTTTTTTTATTTTATTTTTTCATCCACGAATGTTATCATGGCATTAATTATCTTTCATCTTTTATTCATGTTAAGCATGTCCGTACACCATGTCATTCATAATCATGGGCATATGTCTCCTTATAATGTTCATTCAATTATTTACTATACTCATTTTATGCTCTTTCATATGATTGTATTGTTAATGTTCCCTTAGGTCGAGAGTACATGCCTCCTTATAATGCTTATTCAATCTCCTATATTATTATATTTATATTCCCTTAGGGTCAGGAGTACATGCCTCCTTATAATGCTTATTAAACATACCACATCCTATTATTATATTATTATTTATAATATTTATTTCGAATATTTAAATTACCATATTCCATTAAGTGCGTCTATGTGACCTATTATTATTATTTCTTTAAAATCAAGAGTACATGTTTTCTTAAATAATTTATATATCCTATTCTAGTATGTGCATCTACGTGATCTCTCATATCATCATTCCTTTAAAAGTTAAGAGTACATGTAATATTTTACTTTATTCAAATATTTAGATATACCCTCTTCTTATTTACACTTATATGATCGTTTGCACCATTACATTATTCCTTTAGGATCAAGAATACATCACTTTCTTAATATTTTGTGCAATTAGTTAAAATGCCCTATTATCTACACTTTAATATGATCTCTTTCAATCCATGTTACTATCTGACCAAGAGATTTTAAATTGGAAAATCCATACATATACTAGAGTCTCATGATTTTCATACGTCCCTTCATCATCATAATTTTCTTGCATGATCTCTTCTTATATGATTTTTCTCTCGTGTATGTTTAAACAACCTAATTGTAAATTAAACTGAGGGAATGATCCTTCGGTAAGGGAAGGTGACCCCCAAAGACCAGATATCGAGATGATCCCTCGGTAAGGGAGGGTGATCGATCGAGATGATCCTTCGATAAGGGAAGGTGATCGAAAAACGTTTGGGATAAGAACCTTCGGTAAGGGAAGGGGACTATCCCATCAATTTTATATAATAATACATCATTTTTATATGACTCCCTTCTTGTGTATGTCTAAATAACCTTGATTGTAAATTAAATTGAGGGAATGATCCTTCGGTAAGGGAAGGTGACCCCCAAAGACAAGATATCGATATGATCCTTCGGTAAGGGAAGGTGATTGATCGAGATGATCCTTCGGTAAGGGAAGGTGATCGCCAAAACGTTTGGGATAAGAACCTTCGGTAAGGGAAGGGGACTCCCACTTATACCGGTTTGAGCTCAATACCCTCCATAAAAGTTATAAAATAAGAAAGGAGAAGGCATGAATGAAAGTTTGATTTCTATGTTTTTTCTTAGATAATGTTGATGTTACTTAAGATGTTATCCTCCTATTTTCCTATATGTTTTCTCTTTTTGCACACATATTTTATAAGAAAGATGCATATTACATGCCATGTTATACGCGTTTTTTTAAAATCCCGCACGTGGGCTGGAGATGGATATGGAGGTTGCATAGCACTCCTACTGAGACGCTAGGTTCTCACTCCCTTTCTTTTCCCATACTGTCTCCAGAGGAACATGGCACAGCGGATAGAGACGACGCAGTGCCCCCGAGGGTAACTTCTAAGTACGACCCCTCGAAACACGCGTGGGTAGTTGCGACCACTACTACCGTGCTCCAAACTATCTACTTAGGTCGAGAGTTCGTGGAAGGAGAATACCAGCTGCCCATCGAGTCCTAGTTCACCCCACACAACGGAACCAGATCTTCACTGCGCGAAAATGTCTTGGAGGAAAACCACTGATACCTCGATTCGTAAATAACTGAAGAATCCTGATCAAGGATATGATAGGATGCAAGTATGGGAGCCTCTTCGACGAGATTAGTTTAGGACGTAATTAGTTTCTTTTCTTGTTTTAGTTTCCTACAAATATTTTTATTTTGAAACGTACTCATGGTTGGGATGTTATTTCACCTTTATTCAAATTCCAACGTTTTAGCGCTACTCATTTTCCACTCTACGCATATTTACTCCTTCCTTGCGTAACGATTAAGTCATTCTTTTCTTGGATCAAGTGTGGCACCTTATTTTAAAGACCTCCACGATAGTATAAAACTTAGGGTGTTACAAAATATAAACTTTAGAGGATCCAAATCCTAAAAAAAATGACTTCTCTCATAATACTTCTACTTTTCATTACATTTCTATAAAATAAGCACTTTTAGAGTTAAAAATCCAAACACAAAATAACTTATTTATAAGTTACTTTTAACAAAGTCATTTATTGTTTAAGTTATTTTATCAAAAGGAGTTTAACTAAGTTAGTTACTCAAACTGAGCCTTTCTAGTCCTTACACAAATTCTTTAACAATCCCAAAGCCCAAAAATAATATGTAATTGAAGTTATTAAAAAGAGAGTATCTCATGGAGGTGTGTCTCGGGAGTGGGTTTGTGTGTTCTATGTTTTATTGACCAAAAGAAAAAAGTGATTAAAAATATATTTAATTATTTTATTAGTTTTTATAATTTAATTGAATTTTTAATTAAGTTTTTATAATTTTTTTATTTTTTTAATTAGGTCCTTATACCATATCAGATTTTGTAATTAAGTCTTTACATAGACAAAAATGTTAGAATTAATAAAATATTTCGATAAACAAAATGAATATGTCCTTATACCATATCAGATTTTGTAATTAAGTCTCTACTGTGACAAAAATGTTAGAATTAATGAAATATTCCGATAAACAAAATGAATATGTAACACTTTCAGTTGATTCTAATATTTTTGTTATAGTAAGAATTTAGTTGTAAAATCTAATATGATATAGAGACCCAATTAAAAAGAAAAAATATATGGACCTAACAGAAAATTCAATAAAACTATAAAGACTTGTAATTAAAAAAAAAAAAAAAAAAACTAGTTAGTTGGTTACTACGAAGCACGGACACTTTGCTGAGTTGCCGTGTCCGCGTGTCGGACACATTTCGGACACGACACTCACCGACACTCGTCTGACACGCGTGTCTGCTGTGTCCAAACCGTGTCTCAATAAACAATAAAAAATTCTTCTCTGGACACACTTTGACACACCTAAATACCATCACGTGTCAGCGTGTCCGTCTTATTTTTAATATATATTCTTAAAATAAATTTAGATATAGTATATATTATTATTTATTAAAACAAAAAATATTTTAAATACTTGATATAATTAAAATAAGACATTAAAAATAATTTAAAAAATTAATTTATATTTTAATATCAATAAAATATTAAAATGTCATTACGATTTATCTAAAAAATACTTTATATTTTATATGTATGCGTGTCCCCGTGTCATGTAAGATTTTCAAATTTGCGTGTCGGCGTGTCCCGTGTCGTGTCGTGTCCCGTGTCCGTGTCAGTGTCCGTGCATCATAGGTTGGTTACCTCATGTCCAAAAAAAAAACCTATTTTTTTTTATAATTTCCAACTTCTACCAATATGTTTAATTGTGTCATACAAGTAATTAAATAAAATAATATATCTTCTGAACCACCAACAACATACTTCCCATTTGTTATAGAAAATGTGGATGAAAGGCAATATTTTGAGTTAACATGACCAGTGTATGACTTCAGAAACTTGCCAGTAGAATAGTTCCAAAGCCTCTGCAGGGAGAGAAGAATTGAATGAAGAAACACAAAAAAGATTAATAAACTGAACAAGTCAGTTTTAGCCAACTGAGCTAACATCCAAAGTAGAAGCCATATATATATATATATATATATATATAGTCTTAGCAACAAAGTAGAAGCCATTAGAGAAACTTATCATGATAAGCAATCCATTAGAATTTTGAAAGACTAGAGTAATGAGTGCATTTACTAGTTAAACATAAGTACTTAACATCTCATTCATCATTCCTCAAGTTCCAAAAAACTAGTTAAACTTTAGGAAGATGTTCCCGTATACCACTTCAGTTACTTGGAATATGATATTTCAATTTTTACAACCATTAAAATTTATATTAAATAATACATGTGGTTAAGATTTAGTGAACAAAAATATTGTGTACAGCAATTATAAAAAGTCCACAAAAACCCGCAACAGATTCTTCCTTTTTTCAGTTGGGAATGGATAAAAATGTCCAATCTACCCAACTTGTATTGGACTGCTGCATCATGATATATGTTTATGACTTATGTCAAGCTTTTTTTTTTTTTTTTTAAGGCATGAGTCATCAGCTCAACTTAATTCACAGTGAATTTTACTTTTTATTTTTTATTTTTTTTAAATTGGCCTCTTAAATAAATGTATAATGTATTATCATGAATGTTATGGGATTAAAAGCCTATTAAAAAATCTTTGAAAAATAATGTTAAAATGTTTACTTTTGTTTTTTTAATTTATTGAAATTTTTAATTTGTGTAAAATTTTAAAAAATTTATTATTTTATATATCATTTCATATTTCGTTAACAAAATAATAAAATATATACAAAAAATTTTGGTTATATTTTATAATTTTATGCATGAAAAATATGTAAATATTTTGTTTTTATATAAGCAAAATATACACAACTGAATCAGACACAAAATTTGAAAGAAAGAAAAAATTATTTTGGATTTCGCTATAAAAAGTATATTCCTATGTTAAATGTAATTTTTTTTAGTTTAATTATTCTATCGGTTTTTATAATTTTATTAAATTTTTTATTAGGTCTAAGAACAAATTTAGAGGGAGACGAGTAGTAGCCTTGGCACCCCAAAATTTTAAGAAATTATACTTATACATGATATATGTATTAAATAAATAAAAAATATTGTGTAATTTAATATTTTATGTGTATTGTGATAGAAAAAAAGAAAAAGAAGAATAGAAACTAAGTATTTTTGTGAAAAAGGAGAATGGTATTTTGGTTTGAAGGACAATTTTAAAACCAAGTTAAACCTTATGGACGATTTTATATGAAAAAAAGGTTGGGGACGAAAAAAAAAAATTTTAGCCTATACTTTCGGGACTAAAATTGTATTTAACCCTATTAATAATGACTTATGTAGTTATATTTTAGTAATCACATTGTCTACTTTAAATGTTCTTTTTTTATAAAAAATATTCAGTTTTTTCTAAATTTATGTTGTTAAAAAAATTTATAAAGATATTCTATAAAAGTACTGCGTCTTTTACATAATTAATAGTTTATAATTTATTTTTAAATTTTTTAAAATTTTTGAAAGAAATAATTTTAATTAATAAGATATATGATATTTTTTAATTAAACAAACTATAAATGATTAATATTTTATAATTTCATAATATATTATTGATATTGTTGTGTTTCTTTTATATAATTGTCATGCTAAAAATAAAATTATGAAAAAAATTATAATTTTTTAATATATATTGATAAAATTTTTGAAAAACTAACTCAATAACTGTAAGTTATATCTAATAAATTGCTTTTATGAAATGAAAAAATATAATTAAAAAATAATTAAAAATTTTATCTAAAATTCAACCCATTCATATTAAAATTTTTAGATTTGTTCCTGATTAGGTCGCTATACTTTTTTTTTTTTTTTTCAATTGAGTCTCTATATCATATCAGATTTTTTAACTAAATCCCTGTTGTGACAAAAATATTGAAATTAATAGATTATTCTGTTAAACAAAACAAATATACCTAGTACTTGACTGAATATTCTATATAGTTTAGCAGAATATTTCGTTAATTCCAACATTTTTGTCACGGTATGGACTTAGTCATAAAATTTGATATGATATAGGAATTCAATAATTAAAAAAAAATATAAAAACCTAATTAAAAATTTAATAAAATTACAGAATTGACAAAGTAATTAAACCATTTTTTTCTATTTTGCATTTTCAACTGATTCATTTATCAAGTATTACATCAAATGGCTTGAATTGATTGTTATTTATACTTTAAGATTGAATTAGCTGAATCATCATTTTTACTTCACAAATTTCAGCCTTTTTTTTGAGAAAATGACAAATAGTTAGGTCTTTTATCTTTTCTCTCAAAGACAACTAAGTTTTTGATTAATTAAAAATACAAAAATGTCTCTCACTTTTTAAAAGGTGAGACATTTAAGTCCCTCCAGAAGATTTATTTGTCTTTATATATTTTGAAATGGAGGAAGTTAAATGTCTCACATTTTAGAAGGTGAAAGTCGTTTTTGAATTTTTAATTAATCAGAGACTTACATATCTTCAAATTAAAAAGTCAGAGACTTATTTATCTTTTTTTATTATTTTTTTTATAAATCTAAAACTATTTTCTATATATATCATGTATCTAATACATATTTTTTTAGCATATAATTTTATTCATTACGAATAAAGGCTCCATCTTAATTAAAATGTGTATTTAAGATTAACAATTAAAAAATATTCTTTTTAAATATAATTTTGTTAATTTTTTTTATCTTTTGAGTCTAAATTAGTAATTCTTATAAATTTTGATTTAATATATTCATAATTTATTTTTACGTATTTGATATATATATATATATATATATTAAAGATTTTTATTTTATAAAAAGTAAAGTTGTTAAACTCTCGAGTTAATTCTTAAATTTTTATAAGTTTATGAATTTATATTAATAAAATGAGTAAATTTAATAACTAATAATTTAGATTTGAATAAACTAGAATGAATTCGAATAAATTTCATAAATTTGTTTTCGGTAACTCTCAAATATACTATTTTAAATTTATTTTGACATCTTAAGTATTAAAACATGTAATTTCAAATTAAAATTTGAAAATTAAAGATTTGACATCTATATCTAATAAAATTTAGTTTTTAATATCACATATTTGTGATTTATTCAAAGATAGGTGATCAGGATAGAAAAAAAAATTTTAATAAAATAAGATAAAATTTTATTATTATGTGTTTGATTGTTTAATTGATGTGAGAAAAGTAAATTAAAAAAGATTTAAAATCGTTTTATAACAAAATATTAATATATAAGTAAAAGAATTGCATGTTTCAAGTAATCTTAAAAATAAGCTCAAATTAAACTCTATAATTTAATTATCAAATTAAATAATAATTTAATAAATATTAGAATACTTATTAATGCATGAAGTTATATGTTTAATATTAAACAAGTAGTAAATAAGTTGTCACATTATATTTAATACATTCGTTGTTATTTTATGCATACCAATGTTATGACTTAAGCAAAAATATTATATATACATTAAAATTATTCACTAAATAATTAACTATTATATATTTATATATAATATATGTAATATTTAATTTTTTAATATATATTTATATAAATAACTAATTTTTAGTATATACACATAATATAATTAATGACCTACATAATTTTATTAAACTTTTCAAAATATGAAATTATAACTATTTATTTATGATATTGTCTATATATAGATCTATCGAAAATTAATTTCCATTTAATTAGATTTAAACACAATAATTGTAGGCCAATATCTGCACTAAAGTAACTTTTCTATTATAGGTTGTTATTTGTTACTTGTTAGTCACTAGCCAGCTTTTTTTGAATTGGTCTTTTATGACAAATCAACTCTACGACTGGAGTTATTTTTGTCATTTCCACCTTCACTATAAAACAAATAACTACTTAGTAAACTTTTCCTACGTGAAATATGGTATTCCAGTTTTTGCAGTGGAATACGTGATAAATATGCTTTTTCTTCCTAAGACCAAATATGCATACTACAATTAATCAATAAGAGACACAGCATTCTAGAAAAGAAAAGCTCAGGCTGAAAGTCTGACATTGAAAAAACCAATGGCATTCAAGATAAGAACTAACACTATTCTTCTACAATCAAATGACGAAAATAATAAAAGATTGAACAGAATTGAAAATTACCAGAGTGTTGTCCAAAGTGCCAACGAGGATGAACTTGCCATTAGGGGAGAACTTGACAAAGGAAACAGGAGGGTTTTCATCGTCAATGAGAGTCTTCATACAGTGGCCAGTGGAAGCATCCCAAATCCTACTAGAAACAATATGAGAACCGTCGCGGTTGAAATCGATGGCAGTGACAGGGTCAGAATGTGCTAGAAGGACCTTAAGACACTTACCAGAATATGGCTTGAACGATTCTGATGGCTCCGTCATGATTTTACTCTGTGTGTGTGGATTGTTCCTCTAATAAAAATGTCATCCAAATATAAACCTTAAAATGTCATCCAAATTTAAAGCACTACATGAAATATCATCGACCAAAGTTTTAACTTTTCTGGATTGGACAAAAAATAAGTGTTAACTTCTCCAGTTATAGGTTTAAGAGCTTTGTGATACAATAAGAATATTAAGCACCAACTTGTAGCAAAATGTACTATCAAGGACACATATACTCATGATTTGCGTGTTTGTTGCCTCTTTATTTGGCTAATCAAGTTCGGTTTTAAAGTATGATATCCCAAAGGTTCAAGAAGGTGATTTCTTAACCAATAATCAAATTGCATAGTGTCAAACAGTTAAATTTTAAGTCAAAAAGTGAGGCTTGTTTACATAGTTATCAAAACCGAACCAGTAATTGACCCGGTCATACGATCGGGTCACCGGGTCACTGGTTCAACAATGGGTCATTAATTCACCCGATCATAATTAAATAAAAATATAAAATTATAAAAATAAAATTATCATCAAAAGTTACAACTTAAAATGATGTCTTCACAAACATATTGATAACAATCAAGTATCAATTCTTAGACATAACTAATGATGCAAAAAGAGATAATAAACTAATCATTAATACAAATGAAAAAGTCTAGGGGGCCAGCAACTTTGTTAAATTTTGGCCAGCATGTAACCAGCAAGGAAAAGTGAGCCATTGGATGAAATCTCATACCAATCTCACAAAATACTTTCTAAATTTAAATGAACAAGAGAGGGCAAAAGATAACACAATCAGTAAATCAAATCCAAAAAATAATCTGAAAATCAACACCTATATCTTCATAGGACAAATTTGAAGCTTGACCGACTTTTCCTTCATTTTAATTTGCATCTATATCTACATTTGTGTATTTTTCACAAATCAATACCAAGAATAATTCATAATAATACAAACAGAAAGTGTGGAAACAACAATTTAACTGAATAATTTTATTCTAAGTTGCAGAGAACATGAGCCCCATTTTCAACAACAAAAGATTTAGCTCAAAAGAAGACATCAACAAATTTAGCCAAGTAATTATTTTACCAAGACCACAATAGCTTCAATCGTGATGATAATCAATAACAAATTTAGCTCAGTCATGATTTTCAGTAACAAACAAATTCAAGTGAGTGATTATTACGGCAACAAATACAACGTTCAGTCAGAAACAAATTCATTCAGCAATGAATAAATTGAAGTTAATTGATTATTTCAGCAAGACAACAAATTCAACGTTCAGTCAAGAACAAATTGCAGCAACACATTCAACTTTCAGCAACAAATTTAACTTTCAGTAACAAAATCAAACTGCAGTGATGAATTACAGCAACAAAATCGAAACAGAAAGAAAGGGGGAATTTGTTGAAACTCACCAAATCGGGTTGCGCCAAGGAAGCTGACGGTGAGGCTCCAAGCAAGAAGACGAACAAGACCAGCCCACCGGGACCTGCTGCCTCTGCTTCCGGCGACGACGAGCGTACGCGAAGGCGCGTGACTGGGTTCCGTGTGGTTCTGCCGCCCGCGAAGCGAGCCCAGAAAAGCGGTGTCTGAGCTTGAGATGGTGAGTACACAGAGTGCGACGAGCTTGATTCCAAAACGGTGAGTGCCAGACCAAGAAAGAAGTGACACATCGGAGACGAGAGTGGCGTGAGAGAGCTTGACAAAAAAATGGAAATACTATGCTAATTAATTTTTTTGCATTTTTTTGTCTAACAATCCATTCAACATACTTTTAGCCAACACTTGCAAGCTGAATGATTACTAGTTCTACTTGCAACTTGTTTTATAGTGGTTCTTAAGATGAATTTATATAATGCAACACCCGATTATTCGAATGTCTACCAAGCTGATTTTTTTTTTTAATTCTTGAATAAATCGCATTGTTTATTACTGTTCATATTTCTAAAAAATCTGATTGATTTACCTATGGCACCTGCACCTAACGAAGTTTCTCAAGCACAATTGCACAAATTGGGAGACCTACAAAATTATGTCTTTATGGCAGTGTTACTAAATAATTAAGGAATCTTACAACATTTTGAAAATTCAAAACAAGACATAATTTTCATAGAAGTTGAGAGCAAAATAGATGACAACTATGTCTTGTAATGGTTTCATCAGTATATAACCGGGAAAAAAAAAGAACGAAAAATTGTTCTATAAAGAAACAGTTCTTCGGTATAGTACTTCATCATCACTCTCCTCTTCCTCATCTGAAAGAATTGCATTACCTGGCAGGTTCAATTTTCCACCCATTAAAAATGTCGGACCTATACTTTCAGTCTCAATATAATTACCCTGCAACCTCTCTTCAAATCTCTGGTCACTACAATTCAGCATCCAATTCAATGAACACCTTATCCCCTTGCTCTTTAGCCTTTGGTATCTTGGTTTGACCCTAGACTCCAGACTGTAAGTAAAGTATTCAGGGAACTCTACAAGCTCTTTCAGTGGTCTTCCCATCTCACTCTTAAAGAAGTAAAAACTGTTCTTCATGAGCTCCACTCTCAGTGCTACTAACTGCGGACACTTGACCACCATGCTAGCCACATCATGCAGTGCTATAGCCCTTCCGAGGAGGAACTCGACCGGCTTCATGATCACGTTTTGGTGAAGGCTAACCACCTGCGGCATCTTCTCCACGACTCGCGCAAAACCTTCAGGATCAATCTTAAGCTTTAAACTGAAGAAGTACTGCTGCGAAGACAACTTGGCTTTGAGGGGCAATCCAAGAATCTGAGGATACTGTGCAATAACCGAAGGCAAACACTCCCTCCCTATCCCAAAGCTAATCAAACAATCCACATTTGGCTTGATAGTCTCTTCAAGATCATATCCAAGCAAATAGGTCCTCTTCTCCAACATCTTAGCCAAAATCTTCTTTGGCAGTCCCAAAGAGACTAAGTAATCAATAAAAGGCTTGATCATAGTCCCAACTCTCATCCCCAAAAAATAAGGATACTGAGTCACCATGGGACCAATATCCCTAGGATTAACCCCAATACTAACAAGATAAGCCACTGATGTACTCATAGTACCCTCAAGCTTGAACCCTAGAAGTTCAGGGTACTTCTGCAACACATACCCAATATCCTCCCTCTCCACATCAAGTCCCCTAAGGAACTTCACAACAGGGACAAGCTCAACAATCACACTAGCATGCAATACCTGCGGGTAGCTCTTAATGAATCCCCCAAGTTTGGATCTTGAAATCCCAATTTTTTCCAAGTACCCCAAAACAGGAATTATGTTCTTCCTCACACTGCATCCCAACATCAAAGGGTAATCGTTGATGTCATCAATTGTTAGCCCTAGTTTCTGGAGGAACTCCACGCGCTCCCTCATGACTTCAACTGTCGAAGGTAGCTCAAGGTCCTGCAACTCGTCAGGGACGATTCCCAAACCCCTGAGGAAGTCGAATACGATGACCCGCGATACCAGCTTCTCCTTGCGACCTTGAATCACACCCCACGTCACCGATGGCATCTCGTATTCGGGAAATTTCGATGCCTGCGTCGAATTCCATGCACACAAAAGAAAAACCCTAAAGGGGTTTAGGGTTTTGTGGATTTCAGAATAAGGGTGCGAAGGAACTCGTGACAACTTCGAAACTGCATTGAATTGGTGAGAAGCGAATTGGGTTGAGAATAAATTGAGGATTTTTCTTCTTGTGAGCATTGAAATTGCAGAGTATGCGCTTGAAGTTGCAGAGTGTGCAAAGGCTTCCAACTTCGAACAGAGACGAAGAGGAAACTGAATGGAGATTCGGTTGGTGAAGGAGGAGCAAGCGGGCCTATTTTGAGGTTTACCTACTGCAACCTTTGTCAACCCAGGAAGATCTATAAGGGTTAAGTTTACAACTGCAGGCAAAGCCACAGAAAGTTAACCACAGAAACAAACTGCCAAGAGAAATTTACCAGAGGTACACACGAATAATGTATTGAGACTACTCTAGATATATGAGCTTTGCAGGCAACTTAAAAGAAATAAAGCAGAAGCAAAAGAATTAAGGACTGTTCCGCTACTCTAGAAAAGATAACCTTGCATTATTTGAACCCTAAATCACCATTCATCCCCACAATCAAATGTTCAATGACAAGGTATGAAATGGTAAGGGAAGAAAGAAAGGTACATACAGAACAATTTGACAAATTATAAGGCCTATATAAAATTACATCCATCAATTGATAAGCAAACAACTTACCATGTGGCGAATAAATGCTGAGTTGAATTGGAATGTTAGAAATTTGTTTCGTCTTCCCAGTTATGCGATCTGTTTCATCTGAAATTTCCTTCCTCACAGCAGCTGCAAGGTCATAAAGTAACGCAAGACATTAAAGTAGTTGTGAAGTTACAACATTGTCACGCCAGTTAAGTAGTTAACCACACTGAAAAATAATGGACACAGACAAACACCATAATTCTACATGCTAAAGGAGACCCATAAGAGTCCAAATTTCAACAACAAACATAGCTTTGCTCCCAAGACATATAGTGCATGATGCCAAAATGACTGACACCGAAAGTTCTGCTACAAGTGTTTATTAAATCAAGGTTGCGAGAACCGAACCGGTCAATGAACCGGTGAAGTAACTGGTTCACTGGTTTACTGGTTCGACCGGAGTTTGACCGGAATTCAACCGGTTTAATTAAATATTAATTAAAAATTTAATATATAGTTTTAAATATTTAAATTTGATCTTTTCTAACCTAATAAAATTCAAAATTACACCTAATGTTCTACACCAAAAAAATATTAACAAAATTCAACTACCTACAGGAACTAATTATCACTAATTAGTAATCATCAGAAAATCAGCAACAACATCATCCTCATTTCAGAAAATCAGCATTTCAGAATAAGCAAACATCAACAAAATCAATATTATTAACTCAGCAACTCAGAATTAAATCCAGTAACTCAACTAAATCCAACTCCAATTCAGAATTAAACAAAGCCACTAATCATCACTAATCAGTAATCATCGAAAAATCAACAACAAGCCAACAACATATCAGTAACAACATCATCATCATTTTAGAAAATCATTCTAGAATCATAAATCAACAATCAACAGGATTATTCCAGTTTCATAAAATAAGAGACTATGTACTCATTCACAATTTTTAGAAATAATGAAAAATTTGATGCCAAATGTAATCATATTTGTCTTAAAATTTTCATAAAAGCTTTCGAGTGAAGTGATTTGCAAATATGAAGATTGGGACCTGCATCAACACTCAGAGAGTCAGAGTGCTTACTGCTTCCCGGCAGCGAGGAGGAAGGGGAGTGACGGCGACGACAAAGGACACGGCCACACCGGCGAACACAGAGAGAGAGAGCGCTTGAACAGGAGAGACGGTGATGGCCACAGAGCTTCCACGCGACGGCGAGGGAGCTTCCTACAACGGCGACACAGCTTCCTAGGACGGTGACGGAGCTTCCTACGATGGCGACACAGCTCCTGCGACGGCGACGGAGCTTCCACGGTGCGACACCGGCGAACAGAGAGAAAGCACGCTCGAGCAGAGGAGATCCAGTGTCTGTGGGTTCCGCGGGGTTGTGGGGCTGCGGTGGTTGCGGTGGGTGCGCGGCTAGTCCGTTAGGGTTTCCATCTGTTCTTTCAACTTTGATTTTTTGAGAAAGAGATGAGAGGAGATGAGTGGGAGTGTTGGACTTTTGGTTTGGGGGGAGGGGGTCCGGGCTTCGGGTAGATGATTTAGGCTTTTTTTTTTTTTTTTTAAGGCCAAAAACGGCGCTGTTTTGAAGGGGTTTTCAAACCAGAAAACCGCAAAAAAACCAGATGATTCTGCCGGTTTACCGGTTAATCGCCGGTTCAACCGATTTTTTCACCGATTTTTTATCAAACGGTTTCTGACCTTACCCAAACTGATTAGGTGACTGGTTCTCAGTTATTCTAGTTAAACTGACCGGTCCGGTTCAATTTTTAGAACCATGCTCTTCACCCAATTTTATTCTTCACAAATTAAAAAAAAAAATCCCTTTACTAGCCTCCTCAAAATAAAGTCTACCAAATCACTTATCTTTAGGTGGAAACCAACCTGCTTCGTTTGTTTTGACTTAACCCACAAGGTGTCAAAATTATATTTGGCAATGGCGGTTCTCAGATCACAGGTTCCACTCAACTGAAAAATTAAAGAGTAAAGTATGTTTTTTATTTGTAACATTTGTGACCTAATATTTAATTGTATTCAATTTTATCTCTAACATTTTCGATTTATATCAAAATTATCCTTGAATATTAATTTCATCTGAAATATTGATGACAAAATTGAAAACATTTAGAAATAGTTTTAAAATAAATAGAAAACATTAAAGACAAAATTGAATAAATCGAAAACGTTAGAAACAAAATTGAATAAAATTATACATTTAAAATATTTTTAAAAGAATTATAAACCTTAAGAACAAAAAATATACTTTATCCAAAATTAAAGGATAAGATAAATGGTGATATCGAATTGGTCCAATTTCTCTAGAGGTTGAGCACTGCACATTTTTATCATTACAACTACTACTATGCCCATGTCGGCTTCAAATTTGGTCCCAGATAAACATCAAATTTAAAATACTAAAAGTATATATATCTTACAAAATTCATTGATCCAAGACTGGACAACAGGTCATTTACAGTTGTCAGAATTGACGACCAAGTAACCATGTTATACTAAATACCACAGAAATTTGAACAGCAATTACATACTTTGCCGTAGTACCCTAATTGTTGTCCTTGTAACAAGTAAATAATTGTCTACCATCAGAGTCCTTTCAATGTAGAAATATTCGCCTTCAAAGTTCAAACTGCTTTACATATTATCGTGCACGTCATTTAATATGTAAAATTCATCCAAACTACTCAAGTATTGCAAGAATACCATCAATTGAAAGAATGAAAAGGAATAGAGTACAAAGTTGAGAAGTTACCCCTCTGCAGATTTTGATAAGGCCTAAATCAGAAACAGTTTTGGTCCACATCAAATTAGCCCCCAAGAAAAATCTATGATCTATATATACCTAATACATAGCTGTGTATAACCTTGAACATCATGTAATTTGAATAAAATCCTTGTCCTGTTTTCCCCACTTTCCTTCTTCCTCTCTTTTGTTTTTTTTTTTTTCTTCGCAGACGATCTTTGTCTCCTTCAAACAAACAAGGCAACATATTCTACAAAAATTTTGCCTCTGCATATAATTTTGTGCAAGGGAACTCATGAAAAGACTAGTAACCAGTTCCTGTCTTGGCGTGCAACATAATGCATCAGTGCCAAAGATGGCTAACTGATGCACCCATCTATTCAGTGACGAACCAATACCAAATATGGGCAAACTGTCATGAACAAAAGCCAGTTAATTTGCTTACAATGAGGTTAAAGCTATAAAGCTATATGAATTTCAACTTGTTACAAGGCCCAGAGCAAGCATGACATCCTCCGAAAAGTTTAACTTTCTTTGTCAAATTATTAACATTGTTTTTCTATGGTATCACTTCATAAGATGACATTTTAGATGTGACACGTTCTGTTTTTCCTTAAGTATTTACAAATAGTATTCTATATACTGCATTACAAGGACAATCAGGTCATACCTATCACATATTCACAATAGATTCGGAGAAGGATTAGTTGACAGGGACCACAGCATCTAGGTTTTTCTGAAGCAGCCAACCCTTTGGATAAACTACGTTATGAGAATCCAAATGGAGATGCCAATTCAATACTTTGGAACAACCAACAGGAGAACCTTCCATTTGATTCTCATCTTCCACCAATTGCTCTATAAAGGTCGTCTCCTGTAAAGACCAAAGGCAAATTCGGCTAGTAATTATAACAAGTACAGGTGATATTTATTAGTTAGCAGAAAAACAAGATGAAGCAGTAAGGACATCAGAAGATATTAATGGGGCAGGACAGCAAAGAGCAACAGTCGGAGCCATACTTGAAAACCCTCTTTCACCGTATCCAATTGTCGAATAGGATTTGTAGTAGGGCGTCGCCATCGCTTTGGATCCCACAGGATTGTGCTATTAAAAGCAAATCCAGACATATCAACATGAAACCTACGAAGTCTTTTACTTTTCTCGTTTGTATGCCATCCAATCACTTGGCTTGCATTGCATACAGGGCCCTCCAAAATAGCCTTGTTCTTGCTGGGTGCTAGCATAGCAACAGGCCAAGTGCCAAAGCGACTACAAAACCAGTTAATGCATTAGAAATATCTGAGGACTCCAAAGGCATAAAAACTAGGGGAGCCGATCTAAAAAAAACTTCATGACTATATGTTTCACACAGAATTATTTATATGTATATCCCAAAACGCTGAAAATCATTAAAGCTCAAGTTCATGTCATCATGAAAAGGTGTTAACCAAGACAAATTTCATCAGCTCTAATTTTTAATGAAAGTCTGTCAGCAACTAGCTAGTGATATCATTGTTTGCGTCTTTCACCAAGACATCTGTTGAACACTCTCATTAACAGGATATTCATATTCCACCATTAATTGCCTTCTCTAAGGTTTTAAGTTTGGTTCTCTGATGAATAGTGTGGGTTGCTTGCCACCAAACCTAACATGTTTGGTATAGTTAGTTTGTTAGGATTGAACCAATAGTGTCACTCACTGCGAAAATGTAATTTTCAAGTAGGATTGGCTCAATCGGAAGTACCAAATTATGTCAACAAAAGGAACATAAAACAAAATTAGGATAGGAATCATCTCAATCATATGGTAACTGCACAAGTAGACGAACAGAGTTCTTGAATAGATGCCTCAAAATGCTAGATCCACAAATATACTGCTCGTTGATTCCAGAAACCACAAAACAGATAGTGGTTTAAGATGGTTTTAAAAACTGCAACATAAATGATCCGATTGCAAGAATAGAAGGTAGCAACTTCAAAAGTATACTAAAAGATAATAAATAAAACCTAATGATCACAGATGGCATTTAATGAATTGTCCCACAAAACATTGCATTTATTAAGTTCACGGATATTCAAACCAATTTTTCTTGATACTTGTTTCTCTACCCGTGTTTCTATGGAAACCATTGATACTATATAGTAATCCTAAAAAAGCTGGCAAGTATATGGAAAATCAAAACATGCAATCAACTTATGCTAAAGAGCAATAGTAAGTAAGGAATCAATGATCAAAAAGCCAATGGAATGAAGTTACACAAACCATGATAACTGAAGAAAGAAGATTAACAAAATTCAACAAACAAAGGACTGAACCTTCGTCATATAATTGCAACAGCCACGGATCACAAACACATCAATATAATAAAAATTAAAATCACATAGAAATCAAAATCAACAGGTGCAGAAGACATTAGGTTAGATTCTTTTATACCTGATGTCTCTCAAGGTATCGAACAACTCAAGCGAATACACATTATCATCATCCGCAAAGTAAACGATTCCATCAAGCTTATGGCGCTCAATGTGCTCCAACGCCGTGTTCCTCTGATGAACTCCTCTGTCCTTCACATCAGTCGAGTTCTTAGCGCAAACCAAGTGCCTATACATCACTCCCGTTTTCCTCAGCAACTCCGCCGTCTCCATTGACGCCGCATTCATCTCCACCACAACCCACAGCACTGGCGGAGGCACCAGCCGCAGTAACTGCCCCAGCCTATTCAAGAAATACGCCTGTAAAGCACGGTTATAGGTCGGTGTTACCACAATCAGCTGCTTCCGCGGCACGAAATCGAAGCGCTCCGCTATCGAGTGATGGTTCGCTACGCTCAGGCTCACCGGATCGATGATGAAACCGCTCTCTCTGCCGCTATCGCTGCCGCCACCGACCGCGGCTTCAACTACTTCGGTTCCTTCTTTTCCGCCGACGCGGTTCTTGAGAACGTGATTCTCCTGAAGCAACTGCGCGTTGGCGTGAGGTGGCTTGATCTCGAACGACATGTCGCTAGGGCGAACGTCGTCGACGACGACGTGGTGGCCGAATGGAAACATTCCGAGCATGAAACCGACGAAGAAGCATAGCAGGCAACGGTACAGAGCCTTCCTCCACTGTCCTTTCCGGCCGTACCTCCGGACAAAGACTCCGGCGAGAAACTTCCGAAGCGCCGCCGCACTCGTCGCCAGCGCCGGAAACGGAGATGTATACTTGGCGTTTGTGGAAGAGAACTTGTGAGACGGAGATGAAACAGATAAGACACCGCCGGCGCCGTTCGGGTACTGCCGATCATGATACGCCGGCGACAGAGTTCGCCGGAATTGAGCCATTAATTTACCTGACGCCTTAGGAAAAAAAATTAATAGCACCTAGTTAACTGAAAAATTCACTACATGAGCTGAATCTGATTAGATTGTAGATTATTAGAAATGAGTATTAGCAATCAGTTGGATCAAAGAAGAACAAAAACCCTAGAAAACAGGAGCTTGTAAAAACTTAAAAAGTAAGAACCGAAATTCAGAGAGGGAGAGAAGAATTGTATTAAATGGTTTAGAGAGAGAAAGTGAAAAGTTTAAGAGAGAGAGAGAGAGAGAGAGGGGGGGTGGGCGGAGGTGAGTTGTTTCCTTCCAACTTCCAAATTGGGTTGGTCCATTTTACAGATCAAAGTCATCAAACATAAACAACGCCTCTACACACGACACTGTGTCTCGGGTCGGGTTTTGGATTCGATTCGGTTTGGTGAAGATCCGTTTACCACTAAAGCTAGTAAGAAACACATGGGCAGCTCAGAAAAAGGGTTCTTTTTTATACCATTAAAAAAGAAAACTAAAATTAAAATTTAATGCGTGTTTGGTTTGTATTTTAATATTTCTATTTTAAAATTTTAGTTAAAAAATAAAAATAAGAAATAAAATTAGAAAATACAATTTTTTTTGTTTTTAATATTTTTACAAAAATTTAAAATAAAAACATTAAAAATAAAAAATAAAAACACAAAACAAATCTTAAAATTTTTAGATTCGGATTATATAATTATGAAATAAAATTAGCTAAAAATATCTTTTAAGGGCATTAATGTTAAAGTAGAAACCTTTTATCTTTCCAACATATTTAAAAATTTGTGTTTTTACTTATCTATTAACATATTATGAATTGATGGTGTATTAGTGTCTCATATTTTAATTTTCTATTTACGCATAATTTTGTTTCCCTAAAAATTAAGTCACATGGAGGCGCTACTAATAAACAAAGCAAGGAAGAAGCAATAATAATAATAATTCCCATAAAAGCTTAAATTGATTTTGGTTCACCAAATATCGAACTCTTAATTTTTCGGATCTAAAGTTCTAATATCATGTTATGATATCACTCATTCCAAAAATTTCAGCTGATGAAAAAAGATAACACTAATAGTTATATCTCTAATACTTTTTAAATTTCTATTGTACAATATTCCATTAATTCCTCGTACTTTTTCATAATAATAATAATAATAATAATAATAATAATAAGAAGAACAACAACGTGAGAGAATACATGTGACTCCTCTCCAGTTATACTGGGAAGAGGTAGTATAATATGTAAACACCGTCCAAAGAAAAGCATTTAATCAATATTTTAGAATTTATTCTATGAACAATGCAAAATGGTTGAGGCCATATTTTTTACCTAAACTTCTGATGATTATAAGAAACAAGAAAGAACCAAGTCAACCAATTGCATTTCACAACAAAAGTCAACCAACTGCACTATTACATGTGAATACAAATATTATATGTATATCAAAAATTAATTTATATATATATATATCATAAATTATTTTTAATATGGAGGTAAAAATAGTATTTTGGTTGAATATTGACATTTAAAGTGTATTATATTATTGCCTCCTACGTATTGACTAGAATATTGTCACATGTTCAACACGCTCTTCACGTGTTGTAACATGCTTCACGTGTTGACTTCTCACCTACAAAAGAGGAGTGTTAGAGGGCTAACAACTTTATAATTTGTAACCATCAAATAGTCATCAATGATGTTTTTAATGGCGTAAAATTTTATTCAATAGTATGAAATTACTCGCTTTTTTTGCTGGTTACATGCTGATCAGAATTTAATAAAGTTACTAGTCCCTAAACTTTTCTTATGAATTCACTCATTTATAATTACACCAATTAATTCCAATTCTAACAAAAATACCAATATTTTTTTATATAAAAAAATTAGACTATATATGTATGTATATTACTTTATACATTTTTAATATATTTCATACATAATGAATTACTGCCTCAACAAATTAAAGATTCGAACACACTTTCCTTGCATTGAACCCAAAGTCACGAATTAGTTTTACGGAAAAGCTCTGCATACAAGCCATTAAGGCTTGTATGCTTTACAAGTTCATTAAGCAATAAAACAAAAAAACGCGCTGCTACACATACGTTGTATACACGCGCTATATAAGATCTCGCGTATATCTAACTACCAAATTTAAAAGATTTGTTTCCTTCTTCGTTTTCGTTATTTGGAGATTTGTTTGTTCTTCTTCTCGTGCGTCTTCCCTCCTTCTTCTCCATCGTTCTTTTCCTCTCCTTTTCTCACTGGTATGTTCTTCGTTTACGTTACTTTCCTCTCTCTGTGCAACTCGAGCTTCGTTTTCTATTTTGATTTGTTGTTTTCTGAAATCAAAGTTTGAACTCGTTTTGAAGATAATGGATCATTCAACCTCAGATTGTCAGCTGAATCTAGGCGAAGTGGATTATGAATTTGAATCTAACGAAGTTTCTGAGGTTTGATTTACATAGGATTAGTATGAATTTTCTTGCATTAATTTGTATAGCATTGTGTAGTTGAAAAATTGTTGAACATCGATTGTGAAACTAACACGTTAACATGAATCTGTCGATTCAATGTATTAGTTTTGATTAATTATCTGGAATTTATAGCAGACGCTCGGGTGTAGATCAGGTCTTTTTTGGGTATATTTTTGTTAGAAGTGTGGGTGTATTTACACTTTACTGGTTTTTTGTTATTTTAATTGAGTTGTTGTTATTCAGGTGTATTATATCAGACATGATTGGGTGTGTTTTTAGTTTTTGACATGGTGTATTCTGCAGCATGTGTATTTACAGTTTATGGCTTTATTGTCATTTTAGTTGAGATGTTGCGGTTCGGGTATATCATATTAGACATGATTGGGTGTATTTGAATCATATCTATGGGTGTATTTACAGTTTTTGACATGGTGTAATGTGCAGCCTCTCTCGGTTGTTGATGACGAGCTTGTTTCGAAGGTTGGAATGACCTTTACCACCCTTGAAGATGCTGGAAAATTTTACAGGAACTACGCCAAGGCTACAGATTTCTCTACAAGAGTTTGGTGCATAAATAGGAAGGGAAACGAGATTAAGAATCAACTGATTACATGTAGCAGAGAGGAAAAATGGAAATCTAAAATATCTCCGACCGAGAAGACCAATCCAACAGCCGGTCTAAACTGTCCTGCAAGAATTTATATACACACATTGAAGGATGTCGGTGCTTGGATCATTTCAAAGGTTGTGCTGGATCATTCACACCCCTGCTGTCCAAGTAAAGCAGAGATGCTCAAACAGCACAGGGAACTAAGCATGTCCATTCGTCGTACAATAGAGAATAACGAGGAGGCCGGTATCAGACCAAGCAAAACCTACCAATCATTTGTTGCGGCTGCCGGGGGTCACCGCGAGTTAAATTTTATCGAAAATGACGTGAGAAATTATATTACCAGGGAAGTGCGGAATGTTTCCGAACAAGAAGATGCAAAGGAATTCGAGAAATATTTGTTAAGAATGAAAGAGAAGAATCAGAATTTCTTTTTTGAGCTCGAACTCGAGGAGGATCAATCTATTAAGCTGGCTTTTTGGGCCGATGCAAGAAGCAGAGCTGCCTTTGAGTATTTCGGAGACGTCATTTCATTCGACACCACCTACAATACAAACAGGTAACAAACTGCCCCTGTTTATGATGCTAAATTAATGTATTTTTACGAATTCGCAGCAGAGGTGTATATTGGCTGTTTCTTTGGGTGTATACGAAGAATCTGTTGGGGTGTATTTAATGATTTTGCATTCTGCACTATGGTAATTTGTTTCAGGTATAATTTGGTCTGTGGTTCTTTTGTCGGGGTGAATCACCACGGTCAGTCAACACTTCTCGGATGCTCTTTGATGAAGAACGAAGAAATTAAATCATTCAAATGGTTATTTCAATGTTGGCTTCGTTGCATGGGAGGAAACGCTCCGAAAGGGTTTCTCACCGATCAGTGCGCATCAATGAAAAGGGCTTTAGAGGCCTGTATGCCAACAACAATTCACCGTTGGTGTATTTGGCACATCATGAAGAAGATTCCAAGCAAATTAAACGGGTACAAGGGACATGCCGATATTGAACAAGAAATGAGCCAAGTTGTTTGGAACTCTTATAGCAAAGACTCATTCGATAGGAATTGGAATGATTTTCTGCTGAATTTTGGTCTTGCGGACAACAAGTGGCTTTCAGGTAATGTCTTTTTAAAATCTGCATCAGAGGTGTAAATTGCATGTTCTCTCGGGTGTATTTAGAGTCTGTGTTTGGGTGTATTCTGCAGATCTGTATGAAGACCGTCACATATGGGTTCCTATCTATCTAGATCACTACTTCTGGGCAGGGATGAGAAGCACACAAAGGAGCGAGAGCATGCATTCATTTTTTAACAAGTATATCACCCGGAACAGCTCGCTTATTCAGTTTGTCAAACAATACGATAATTGCCTCGGAAGCAGGGAGCAAGCAGAGAGAGAATCAGATGCTGCAGATTTTCATACGGTCATACCGTGTGCAACCAAATCCTCCATTGAAGCTCAGTTTCAAGATGCGTACACTCATCAAAAGTTTAGGGAAGTCCAAGCGCAATTTAGAGAAAAGGCGAATTGCATCACCAGATTAACGAATTCCGCTCTAGGCTATTCAGTATACGAAGTCGGAGAACAAGTTTCCAGCTTAATATTCAACAAGTTTGTGGTTACTTACGACTCAGTTGCAGCCGAGGTAAAATGCCAATGCTTATTATTCGAGTCGAGAGGGATACTGTGTCGTCACGCACTAAGCGTGTTAAGCTTCGAACAAGTAAGCCAAGTGTCACCTAGATATATACTGGAACGATGGAGCAAGAAGGTAAAGAGGCAACATACACACATTAAGAGCAGCCACGACGAGCCACTGATGGAGCCAAGAAGCAAGAGGTTCGACCAATTGGTTTTTCGTTCGCAAAATATTTGCGAATTTGCATCCGAATTCGGAGGAACTGACTGCAATTCTGCACCGTCCGTACGATAACGTCATGGCTGAGATGGAATCTTTAAAAGCCAAAAGGAAGGGGACATCTTCTTTATCCCACGAAGACGCCAACTTGGAATCCGTTAACGAGCTTCAAAGCCCGCCAAGGATTCGAACAAGAGGACGTCCAAAAAATAGGCTAGGTTCAAAGTTGGACAAACAGATCGCAAATGCCACAAAGAAGAAGAAGACGAAAGTTTTAAGCGAGGTAAAAGTAATGTTCTTTAAATTTGTGGCGATTGAGTTTATTTTTCTCGTTAATAGTTTAGCTAATATGTGAGTGCTATATTCAGATAAACCTGTTTGATGCTGCATCAGCGGTGCATTCAAATTCCAGCCAATATCAAGGACATGTTATGAATTATCAGTTCAGGGTACCAGCAGCAGGGGATAACTCTTTGGATGTATAGTTTTTCAGAATATGGGTGTAGAAGCACTGTGCTTTTGGGTGTATTTTTGTTAATTCACAATTTACATATAGATACATATATATAATATTTGTGTTTTAGGGTTTACAGGTTAGGTGTAAGGGTTTAGGTTTTAAGTGTTAAGGGTTCAGGGTTTTAGTCTCAAAGCATCAGTGGGGGGAATAGATTTCAGGGTGTATGTTCAACTTTATTTGGGTGTAAAAATTCGCAGGTTATGGGTGTATATTTGATTTGATGTTTTTCTTCATATTTTAGTACCTGTAATTCATACATTTTGAATACAGCACAGACAGTTTAACAGCACAGACAGTTTGGGTGTATATTTTATGCAATCTTGGGTGTATTATTACACTTGCGTTTATATATGCCTTGATTTTTTCCTTCATATTTTACCACCTGTAATACAGCTTTTGAATACAGCACACACAGTTTAACAGCACAGATAGTTTAAATATGGAAAAAAATATACATGGAATAAAAGTTGTTGATAAATGGCAAATATTTACAGCATTTGTTCAATTTACAAACTACCCAGCAGTTGGATTACGCAGTTTCTATATCAGCAGAATTTATCTGACAAAACGGACTCAATAATACAGAGGATGGCTTCGACAGCCTTATACCATTACTCTCTCTAATTGCCTGATCTCTCTCTTTATTCATCTCACTGAATAGTATCCGCGAAGCATACTCCACTCTATAGTGGTCCACCTCCTCCTACAATTAAAAAGTATATTCTGTTTAAACAGCAATATTAATTCAGTAAAGTAATACAGAGTTATATAGTTCTAAAGACAGTTACCTGTTTCCAATTATCCCATTCATACTTTCCCTTTTTAATATTTTCCGGCTCAATTAACTCAAGCCACTTCATAACGTAGATACCGCAGTCATAGCTGAAAACGAAGAAAATAAATTACAAATCTCATTTAGGAGGAAAGTTTAATGTTCAGAGTCACAAATTTATACCTTGATTTTTGGCCTGATATTTTAACATATGATGCTTTAATTTCCTTCCCCTTCTCGTCTTTCTGCAGAGGTTCCCCGCCAGCATATGCTTTCAATCTTGAAAATACATATGCCTTAAATACCAAAACAAATCAGTAATACACCCGAATGAATGCACAAGATACAACCAACTGAATGGACAATATACATTCAACACAACTAACGAAACACACCCAACTTGATAAACAACATACACCCAAATGAATGCACAAGATACAAAGGCAAATGGTTCCACAAAATACACCCAACCCGACGAAGAAATTACACCCAAAAGAGAACATAATTACACCCAAAACAGAACATACATACACCTTATATTGAACTGAAATAGACCTATCTATTAAAGTAAAGAACACAGAGGCAACTTACAGTGAATTTATTAAGCTGCTTTCTCTCATCGCTTGGAGCTTTTTTGTGTAGCGGGTCAAGTATACGACATCTCCGCTTTGTTGTATCAATCACCCATAACCACCAATGGCTCGAGTAGCAAACAGGTGCAAAAATCTGAAAGATTGCCACATTTCAACAGTGTGTTATTTTATTCAGCATATAAGTAAAGAACGGTACTAACAAATTTAGCAAATGAAAACTTACATATGGATGAGAAGTTATTTTTTTTGCATCTATGAAGGGAATAAAACTCGGGTAGTCTTCCACCCTGAATTCTTTATTGGTTTTTGGTGATATGAATTCCCCCTTTGGGTGCTTCGAAAGGGCCATGCTCTGCAACAATTGCGAAACAAAAAATGAAATACTGAAAATACACCCAAGTAAATACCTTAAATACACCCAAATGACTACACAACTTACCACAATATCGGGGGCAGACAGTATACTTGTTCTTGAAACCTTTTATCATTTTTCCGGTTGAGGATGTGGCACATGGCAGATACAATCTAGAAATATATGCCAAAAACAATTTACGTTAATAAACATTGCAGTAAACTTTGGTGTAAAACATTAATGTTATTCTAATATTACCTCAGATTCTATATAACTTTCTGCCTGGAGGGATGCAAGGTGCATTCTAAATAAAATGTAATTATCTTGCGCCATCAGAGTGCAGATGTGGTCATACTTGTCAGTACAGCCATCTGCGTAAGTCTTCAGTCGTGTCCCCCAGATGTAGCACTTTTCTTTCATATCATCCGTAATCTGATTTATTCCCTCAGGAGTTTCAAACTTCCCAGAACTTTCTCCCCCAGTCTCCTTTTGAATTTGTGGACTTTTACTTTTTTCTTTCGCCGCACTGCTTGCTATTTTTTGTACCAAATCGTCTAATTGTTCTATCAAATTTGCAGCTTCTGGAGATTTTGCACTTTCTGTCTCCTGCGTTGACGTTCCCTCCTGGCTTGAATCAGTCAAGCCAAGGCTGAATGATGGTACTGGATCTGTTTTAGGAACATAGGATGCTGTCCGTGCCATCATCATCAGGGCAGCAACGTCTTCTGCGTCTGGATGACTGCGTCATCATGTATAACGTATTATAAGAGTAAGAATATACGGATCATAAGCAAATATTGATTTTAGTCTGATGAACTTACATTTTAGATGGAGCTGGGGGAAGCGTGGGTGTGGTTTCTTGAAGTTGTTGGGGGGGTTCAGGAGTGCTGCACAGTTACACAAAATTAATAATGGCGTAAAAAAAACTAATCAGGAACAATATACACCCAAATTGTTAGCAAATATACACCCAAACTCTAAACAAATATACACCCAATACTATTTCTTACGTTTCTGTAGTTCCTTCAATCTGTAGCGGAGGGGTTGGTTCAAAATCTGTCTCAGGTGTTTCTTGAAGTTTCGGCACAGTGGTTGTTTGGGACGCCGGCACAAAAACTTGAATCGGGACTCTAAACAAGAAGAAAAATGAAAGGTTAACAACGCCTTTGAAAATAATAAGGTTATAAGGTTAAAATATTCTTGGAAAACTCACATTGCAAGCGCATCCGACGGTGTCTGTTCCCTCACAACCATCATATTCGAATCAGCCGGACTCAACCTAAAATACACCCAAAGAAAGTCAAAATATACACCCGAACAATTCAAAAAGAAGACAGGCTTTATTTTTTGAGAACTTACATACTTGCAGTTTTTGCTTTTTTTTCCTGCCTTTTTTTCTTGAATAAAATAATAAAGGGCTTTTTTTCTAAAAATATATATATATATAGAATTAGAAGTAGAAGGAAATAGAAGAACAAAAGTAACGGTTATCTGAAAGAGAAATTACATGCTCTCTGACGGCTGGTTTACACTACTCTGTTCTGTGCGTCCTTGAGAGGAAGGATCATCACTTCCCAAGTTCACAGCTGGTATTCTAAACAGATTTCATGTTATCCAGACAAAATAAGATACAGGTATAAAATACACCCAAATGAATGCACAAGATACAACCAATCGAATGGACTATATACACCCAACACAACAAACGAAATATTCCAACTTAATAAACAACATACATCCATCTTGATCAACAAAATACACCCAAATGGTTCTACAAAATACACTCAAATCATGATAACAAGACTTTATTAAATAAATCTTCTTACATTTCAGAGGAGACATAGCGACCTTCTGTCGATCGCAGGTCAGCTTGGTTCTCCCTGCGAGACAAGAAACAATTATTAGCAAAGAAAACACACCAAAATCTGAAATAGACACCCCAACAAGACATACCCCTCTGCAACAGATTTTTCAACGTTTCCCCTTAGTAATTCATCTAGTTCTTCACTTGATATTTCATATGTCTCACTACATTCATAAAAGAAGATGTTAACAAAAATAATTACGATGATAAACGGTAATATAGCTAACGAGGTACTGTACCCATCAAAGTATTGATGTTCTTCAGGAGATGAATCCTCCACAACAACTTTTTTCTTTTTTGGTTGTGTTCTGGGTGGAAAAAAAAGTATGAATCAAAAATAAAAAAGTAATTTTATCACAGAATATTTATCCAAAGAAGTGCTTACTTTTTTGGTGTTGTTTTTGTCTTTTTTTTTTTCTTTTCCTTCTCCGCCGGTGATGATTTTTCGCTTCTATAAGTTAATAAGAGACACTTCAGTTAATACATGAAATCTTTATAATGAAGCCAAAAGAAAGAAGTAATAATTTCAGAATATTACTCATCAATTGATTCAGATTCAGATTCTGAATCAGAATCTGACTCCTCTTGACTCTTCTTTCTTTTTCTGGTGTCCATTCTGTAAGGCAAACAATCATTATTTAGAATATACTAAAGATATAAAATACACCCAAATGAATGCACAAGACACACCCAACTGAATGGACAATATACAACCAACGCAGCAAACGAAATAAACCCAACATAATAAACTACATACACCCAACTTGATCAACAAAATACACCCAACTCAAAAAAGAAATTACACACAAGTATGGTACTTACTTTTTCTCCTTTTTGCTGGGGTGTTTTCTTGCTGAATCCTCTGAGTCTTCTTGAGTCTCAGACTCAGAGGTAGAACTGTCACTGTTAGTAGTTGTTTCTTTCTCCGAAGAGGATGTTGAACTTGCCTTTCTTTTTTTTATTTTTTTTATTTCTTGTTTTTTTTTCCTTTTTCTCTTTTTTTTTATTTTCTCTATTTTTTTTGTTTGCGCCATGTTTACAATCCCCTGAAACATCAGATAATTTATTTAGCAGCATTCAGATAAATAAATATACACCTAACATATTATGTTCAACTTACCAAAATTTCCTCTGTTTCTGCATTCATTCTTTCGACCAACTGCTCCTTACTCCAGTTGGCAATCCATGGTTTTGGTGGTCTTTCAGCCCTCTTCTTGCCTTTGTTTTCTGAAAGATGAAAGTATATTATCATCAGGGCAAAGAAGCAGCCATCAATTGCCTTCTTCTTTTTCTCCTTGTAATCTGTGATGCCCTTGACGATGAAGGTCAAAACATGGCCCCCCAGTTTCGCTCCGAGATGCCGTCCATCTCAAAAATTGGGGCCAGGTGCACAGGCAAGATTTTGTTTATTGTCGTTGGCAAAAGGAACGCCATCTGTATATAGAGGATGAAAATCCTCTTGAACATTAGGCATTCCTCTTCGTTACCAATGCCGATATCCATCATCTCATCGGTAAGACTTTTGAGGGTCTTACCCTGGAATCTTCTAAAAATTATTTTGTCATCCTCAGAAAGTTTCTTATACACGACTTTCTGAGGAAACAGTTTTCCTACAAAAAGGAAAACAACAAAGTATCAAAGTCGGTTCAAATACACCCAAGCATCAACCTTAAATACACCCAAGCATCAACTTAATATACACCTATAATTTTGAGCTAGTTACCTGTTGCATTGATGCCAAGCGCATGACCTATGTTTCTTGGGGTTATTTTGAAAGAACCATATCCTGTTTCCAGTCTGTTCTCCCCAAGCATCAACTTAATATACACCTATACCGATTGGTCCACTGCATCACCCAACAAGAGTGGGTATTGGCCCAATCTTGATTCTTAGGCCCAGTTAAAACTTCGCCGTGTGATGCACCTAGATCCCGCTCTTGATTAGGAACACCCTGTGTCAATCCAAATTGTCTCCTGACTCTATCAGATGCATGCCACTCGATGCATTCAAAAGATATAAATGGCACTGTGGCACTCCAGATAACCGAATTATGATGGATGTCTAAAGGAATCACGTCTGGGTCGATGTTTCCAATGCCATAAGCCTGCCAAACACATCAAACCAGTCAGATGATTACACAACAATTAATTCACTAAACAAGTTACATACGGTAATTGTATTTTACAACATACCTGTCCTTCTTGTAGATCATCCAACAACCTCCTGTAGTGCGCAAGCGAATTATATCGGTAGGCATAGTTTTTACGGTCCCAGTTACGCCACCTGCCGTCGGACAATCCATTAGTTAACTTGTGGAAAGCAAAAAACAATTTCTATCACTTCTTTCAATGCATACTTTAATCAAACTTACCTGTTTGCAATTGGAAACACTCGGGGATTGCCGGGAATCGGCGCTAGAAATGGTAGCCGGATCCAAGCCCAAGTGAGCAACAGTGTCAATGGACCGTTCATCTCCTTGCAGTCGACACGAGTTGCCCTACACAATGATCTATACAAGTGTGACAGGCATGCCGAACCCCAACTAAACTGTATGATCTGACCAAAGTTACGGAGCAAAGGTAAAAATTTCCAATGCACAACTGAACTCGACTTATCTCCAAACAGAACTGTCCCAAATAACAACATTATGTGACACTTTACATACATCTGAATGTGCACAACATCATTCAACACTATACAATCTCTTAAACCCCTAAACCATGTTAATTTTATAAAGCTCCCTCTACAGTCCGTCTTCCTCGGTGCAACTCCAAATTGGTGCAAGCACTCGGCTTCCAATGCCTCAAAACTACTCATGGTCGGTCCTGTAACCGGAAGATCATTTGTCGGCAGACCGAGAATTATCGCCACATCCTCCAAGGTCACGGCACACTCACCAACCGGAAAATGAAACCTGTGAGTCTCAGACCGCCATCTCTCAATCAGAGCATTAATCATTGCTGATTGACATGGGATAAATCCAATTTGGGAAACAATAAAATCTAGTCTCGCGTAAGTGTGACTCAACAATTTGGTTGTATGGATCCGGTGGCTTTAAATGATCACACAGCAACATTCGTGAACCCTATAATATCACATTTCCACTATAAGTACTAGTATAATATAACTATATTCTCAAAAACACAATTATCGTTACATGTCCATTATAACTAATTTCAGCATAATTGCATTTCAAACATACACAGTAAATCTGTTATACAAAAATCCTTCAATCATATTCATTACCTTATAACAAAAATTATTTAACTTTAACTAACTAACCAGAATAATTTCACGACTGATAAACTATTTATTCGTAAAACAGCATACTAATTTTATTATTGTTATTATTATTCATAAAACAACATACTAATTTTATTATTATTATTATTATTATTATTATTATTATTATTATTATAATTTCCTAATCTAAGTTTAGTTACTACTAATTTATTATCTAAATTTTAATAAATTAAAATTTAATTATTAATGATCATAAATAAAATAATTTATTAAATTTTTATTATTAATCATAATAAATTATTAAGCTCAATTACTACTGCTAATAATAACTACAATCTACTTCTAATTATTCTGTAGAGCTTACCATATCATACATACATACATACCTGATTAATTCCTATTTTAATTTCTATTTCTAACCACCTAATAATAAAATCATACACACATACATGATTAATCTTTATTTAGTGTAATTACAATATATATTGCTAATCAAATTTAATATTATCACTATTATTATTATTAAATCAGATTATTAAAAAATAAAAACTTACATAATTTGGATCTCCAAGATAATTAACAATATGAAACTCTGGTTAATTTACTTCTTTAATTTTTGGTCTTCTTGGCATTTTTTTTAATTCTGTCCAAGATTTGTTGTGGTCCAACAATGGTGATGCAGGAAGAAATGGTGGGGTTGAGTGTGTGTTGAAGAGTGAAAGAGAGTGAAAGGGATACTGCTAAATCGGGGGAACATTGGTCTTTTGTACCAAGGGAGTCACGGGCCAACCAAGGGAGGCTTGCATGCGTGACGCGTGGACAGGGAACACAAATCTGTCCCGCCGATTTGTGCACCATGCCCGTCCTGAAATCGGTGCCTACAATTTCCTTCCTACCACTCGGTGCCACCGATTTCTGCTATCCAGCCGTCACAAATCCGTGAAACACCAATAACCCCCATATCGCTGCTATACTCCATTAACGGGTTCATATCAAAATTAAAAATCTTATATCTATCTTCAACTAAAAAAATTAAATATTTTTGAATAAATTACCATTTGTATCATGAAATATACAAACGCTGACAAATGTATCCATATAAGAATAAAACGACAATTGTACCCACGGAAGATAGCTTCCGTGTGCCAAGAATACCCTAACGGACCAATTGTGTAACCAACATCCGGGTATTCTTGGCACACAGAAACCATCTTCTGTAGTTATAATTGTCGTTTTATTCTTATATGAGTACATTTGTCAGCATCTGTATCTTTGATGGGTACAAATAATAATTTATTCAATATTTTTACTGGAAATAAAAAGGCAACTACTTGTTTCTAAGGATTTTGCTACGTTATTTGATTAATAAAATTATTAATTATTAATTATCAATTTATTAAACATATTGAAGGAAAATCACTTTCTATTTATATCTTCTCAATCAATGTATTTAATAAAATCCTATTTGTAAATAGAAAAATTAGTAAAGCAAGCCAGCAAGGCATGATTTAAACAAATTACAAAATATTTAATAAAAAAGTTTAGCAACTAATTTCTGTTCTAACGGTACATGTTAAGATTATAAATTAAATTTTTTATTAAAAATACAAAAAATATAAATTTTTAATGTATTTTTTTTTATATTTTTTAATAGCAGTCTTATACTCTTATCATGTGACTTTTGAGTATATGTTAGTTAAATCCTTAATAAAAAAAATAAAATTATTCATTAATTTGTTTTTTTTTTTTTGGTAATTTTTTTGATGTGCATTGATTAATTTGTTTTGATCTATAACCAACAAAAATCATATATTTTTTCCCTGTAATTTTGTAAACACAATTACCCAATAAACCTTTTTCAAAACTCTTTTGTTTCTTTTTGGGTCACTAAAATTTACATTTTTAAATAACTTTTTTCATTTTTGAAATAGCGGAGTCCAATAGCAAAGTCCTTTTATTCCCCAACAAAAGCCCATATTAGTTGGGTCGATATAAGGATTCATGGGCCTACCATCGCTATAAAATGATGGAAGCTGAAAATTGGTGGGCCAGATATTAACTGAGAGAGGCTTCATTTCCTCAACAATGTTTTTTCTTAATCTAAATGACTAAACAATCTTTTCCCTGTCAAAAAAAAAAAAAATCCCAGTCAAAAAGAAAAGGTTTTCATCTATGCATAAACTTAAATACAACTATGCTAGGTGTGCATTGAAATTGGTCACCAAAATAATATATATTAAAAATAAATTAAATTATATATGTATTTATATATAAATATATAATAATTACGTATTAAATTATATGTATTTTTATGTAATTACATAAAAGATTTTGAATTAAATATAATCTATGCTAAAAAGATTATAGTACTTCGTTTTTGGTAAGTGCTTTGGTCTCATACACAGTTACACAAGCTCTCGTTCACTTTTAACTAGGGTTTTGGGTTATGTAAAAAAAAAAAAAAAAAAAAAAAACCTAGGGTTTTAGGGTTTAATAATTTACTATCACCTTTTTTTCTTCTTTTCTTTTGTTGTCAAACTGTATAATAATAATTGTTTCAAAAAATGAAAATTTAAAATTAATCTTCACAGTATTAACTTTTTGAGAAAATGATAAATAAGTCCCTAACCTGTTGTTCCGCAGACATTTTTGTCCCTGACCATTTGAAAATACTTTTAAGTCCCTCACCTCCTTAAAAGTTGGGTCTGACAGAGGCGTTTGTATGAAGGGACTAATCTGTCCAACTTTTAAGGAAGTAAGGTAGTGTTTGGTGGAGAGACAGAGACTAAGAGATAGAGACAGAAATAAATCTCAGTATTCTGTTTGGTGCAAAGTGGGAGACAGAAACTAAAACAAGAATGAAACTCTAATTTAATTTTTATAAAAGGTAAAATTAGAATTAATTAATTGAAATGAGCGTATTTTAGGTATAAAATGTTATTAAAGTTTCAGTATCTGTCTCTAAAAATTTCAGTCCCCTGTGTCCTCACTTTTTGGAGGTACTGAAATACTGAAATTTTAGGGACAGAGACAAAAATTTTAGTACCAATCTCTGAGCCAACAAACATAATACTGAGTCTCAGTCTCTCAGTCTTTGTCCCAATACCTCAAAACAAACGCTAGCTAAGGAACTTAAAAATATTTTCAAATGGTCAGAGATAAAAATGTATGTGGGACAAAAGATCAGTGACCTATTTGTCCTTTTCTCTAATTTTTTTTAATCAGCAAAGGGATTACTTAGTAAATTTTAGAAGAGGAGAAAATCTAGTAACCCTAAACTTCTATTGAATTAATTAATTGCCTTTTGATCCTCAATGTAGTCTTGGCTTCTAAGCTACAAAGACTATATGATACGCATAAAAGCAGTGTTAAGTGATGGGTATGCTTCCGTATTAATATTACTCATTGCAACCAAGAATAATAGCATTGCATTAACACGTAATAAACCACATAATAACTTTAGCCCACAATCCCTGGTCTAAGATGTCACAAAAATATTGACCAATTTATTAATTTTTTTTATTTAAAGTAAAGGCTGGCAAAAGAAATATCTCTATATTTTATTATTTTAGCTATATGCTTCTTTGGGCTTTGCCATTCAAACTTCAATTATATATCATGTTTTTGTTGCAATTCCAGTAATGCGTGAAGGCATGGTGGCAAAGTGGCAACAATTCATTGAGTTTGCGTATAACAATTTGCTAATAAACGTGCAGAGTGCTCATTGCTCAAACATCAAAGAAGAATTCTTTTTTATGAGCAGTTATTAGTACGAATTTCGACTTATAAAAAAATTCAACTACAATTCATAGGCGTTTAGAATGAGATTAACGGCTCAAATATTTAATTATAGCGAAACGCATCAGATTTAGAAACGGAATAAATCTAACAGTATAAATCTTTATCAATAATTATTTATCGACAGATTTAGCAGCAGTTATATTTTTAATTGGCAAAATTCTAAAACTTATTACTATCGGATTTTTTTCTTGATAAATTCAACAATAAATTTTAATTTTAATTTTTTTAAAAAAATATTTATAAATTTAATATATAATTTTAAATATTTAAATTTAATCATTTCTAAACTAATAAAATTCAAAGTACAAGCCATCATTTTGATAATGGCTAGTGATTTACAATAACAACCAAAATCTTAATTAACAAATCATATAGTTAAAAATCATAATTCAAATTCACACATCACATGTTGATCATATTCTACACATATTCAAATACCAAACATTCTCAAAACAACCAAATATATCCAAATACTAAACATATTAATAACAATCTAAAAATATAATCTCATTATTTTTTTCTATACAGCTTCCATTATAATACATAATCAAAGAAAAAAAATCAACTAGTTTTTAATACAGAGCGCTGGTAAAGAGCACGATTCTCTGCGACAAATACAAAAGATGAAAATTAAAACAAACGGAAAATTAGAACAAAATTGGAAATTAAAACAAAATTTTTTTTATCTTACCACTCTCATCTTATTGAAAGTAAACAACTATTGAACATAATTGCATTCCTTTAAACGGATACCACCTTGATACCACTCTAATCATATTAGTTTCAGACTGCAACAAGAAAAGAGAGAATTAATTCCCAATAAAAAAAAAGCATCATAATATTTTCAATAAAGAAAACAAACTTATGTAATTAATTATCTTCTATCTGAACAATTAGAAACAGCAAACAATACTATACATTTTTAATATTGAATAGAAGAAGGAATAATTTACAACTGACAAATGCGTTCAAGACATTCATAGTATTCCAGACTTAAAAGTTGGAATGAAGAAATCTGTATACACTACTGAAATTTGCGACAGTAAAGACCGCTCTCCTTCTGAACGGTGATGAAGAGCGACGAAGAAGACAGTATCGAAGACGGCGATGAAGAGCGATGAAAACAGCAACGTTAACGCGACGAATACGTCGACCATGATGCGACAAGACAGCGATGCTGACGTGACGAAGACGGCGAGGGGAGCGAGACGGCGAGGAAAGGGAATGATGGCGGATGATGGACAACAGCAAGAGGAGAGGTGGACTGGAGAGAATTACTATCTTAGGGTTTCATCAGATGAAACTGGAAAGAACTAAAGAAAAGAGGGAGTGACGGCTAGGGTTAGGTGAATCACATGTATATATACAAAAGGTCAATTTTACCGGCGGATTTACCCTTGGAAAAATCTACCGGTAACGCACAGCCTGTGACCAAAATGGCGCATTTCATTTAATTACCTTACCGTTAGATTTTTTTTACCCTAAATCTGACGGTAATGATCGCGCCAATTTTTGTTTTTTTCCTCCAATTATTAACGGCGAATTTATCGTCAAAATATCAAATCCGATGGTAACTTTTTTACCCGACAAATTTATTGTCAAATTCGCTAGTAAATTCGCTGGTAAATCCGCCGCTAATCTCCGACACTAAATCCGACGGTAAATCCGATGGTATTCAACGTTTTTCTTGTAGTGTGAGTCGAGAATCGGGGTCGAAACCAGATACACCATGTGGTTAAATGTGAACACGATGCAAAAACGTGGGATTTGGAGACCAAAGCAAGACATAACGTGGGGAGGCCAGCATGAAGATTCTTCAAAGTCAAGGTTAGGTCGTGGCCTAAAAAAAAGGAGAAACTAGGTCGTAGTTAAGATTCTTCAGGAGCAAATCTATTCTTAGGATTTATAAATAGAAGAATTTTAAAAGAAAAAAGGGGACTTTAATAAAAAAAACTAAATCATCACACAAATTCCGCAAAAATTTTTAATCTCAGCGATGCAATGAAAAATTATGGAGTGCAAATGTATATGAGTGTTAAGAGCCCATTTTATTTTATTGTCTTTTGTTTTATTTCTTTTCATTTCTTTATTTTAAATATTTCATTATTATTTTGCTTTCTTTCAATTTTCATTTCAATTTTGCGCCTTTATTTATTTAAAGCTTTCATTTATACATATTTCTGTTTTATTGTTACAATTTGCCACCAATAGTTAGATGCAGTTCATTTTGACACTAATGCTAAGTAATTTTTGGGTCGAGTTCATTTTTTTTAGAGGAGTCGTATCTTCTCCCCAAACTGAAATCAACATCCTATTAAGGTTACAAAAAATCAAGTGAAACAATAGTATTTCTACAAATGTACGTACAATTAGCAACTATGTATTTTATTTTGTAATACTTAAATAGTGGTGGATTTTAGTTTACAATAAATAGTATTTTTGTTAAAAAAAAATATAAAAGTATAAAGTGAATATGTTTGTGCTTGTAGCGTATACATTATTTAATTTGATCAGATATGTTTAATAATAATAACCTAGGAAGTACATATACTTTTTTTTATTTGCTGTGTTTGCGTGTTGAACATATTTTAAATATGATATTTATTGATATTCGTTCAACATGCATGTCTTCTGTGTCCAATCGTATCTTAATAAAAAATAAAATTATTTTTCAGATACATTTAAACACACTTAAATATCATTACGTGTCAGCATGTTCAATCTTATTTTTAATATGTATTCTTAAAATGAGTTTAAAAATAATATATATTATTAACTATTAAAACAAAAAATATTTTATATAATTAAAAAATATTAAAAATAATTAAAAAATTAATTTATATTTTAATATTAATAAAATACAAAAATATTATTATAATTTATAAAAAAAATTCTTTATATATATCATATTTTTGTATTTTATAAAAATTTTAAATTTATATATCTATATAGTTGGTATCATATTATGTTCCGTATTTATATAAGTATCTGTACATCATATATAATAACAAAGAATATGCGAGAATTGTTTCTATGGTTGAATAACCATGAAACCATGTCATCTTTTAGTTTTAGAGAAGTTTAATTAATAATTAATTTTACCAGGGTCTTTCGGTCTTCAAAGTATCACTTTTCTCATTATCATTTGAAAAACATATAAAAGCTAGCATTGCCCGTTTGACTATCAAATCTAATCAGAGGTCATAATCACTCACATGTGTAGCTGAAAATTGCAAAGAACAATTCATATTATTCTTAATTGGTTTAATTAAACACACTAGTCTTTGCACCTAGCAAACATCACTAATAGGTAATGACTCTAACATACTAATAATAATAATAATGACAAATGATAAAGGAGATTACACTTCTATTTTAATTGATTGGTGCTTTTTGTAGCTTCTTGGTTTACTTTTCTTTGCAACTTTCTGTTCTAGCACTCATTATTAAGTCGGTTATTTAATATGATGTTAAGCATTAGAAGGTGATGAGTCAAAGGAATTGAGATCGCCTATTATTTTTATTTAATTTATTTCTTACTAATAAAAATAAGATTTAGCTAAGATATATTCTAAAAACACATTAAAATTATCATTTAATATTTTTATAAAAATTATAAAATTTAAATTTTAATATATTTATTATGTATTTATTAAAATAAAAAATATTAATTTTTTTATTAATAATAATGTTAATATGTGCCCTAAAAACTAATAAAAATAGAGTAAATATCTTTTTCGATTTCTAACTATTTGTTTGATGGACTTTTCACCCCTAAAAAATTTAAATACCTAAATCGGTCTCTATCTACTTTGATATATGTATGTTTCAGTCTCTGGTTAGGGATCGAAAAGGACATTTACTCAAAGTAGATAGAGACTGAAACGTACATATATCAAAATAGATAGAGATCAATTTGAATGTTTAAATTTCTTAAAAAACGAAAAATTTGTCGAACAAATGATTAAAAACCGAAAAGAATATTTACTCATAAAAATATGATAATAGATCAAATAACCTCAATCTGAATAGTCAAAGGACACTAGCTAACACATTTAGGATCGGAAATTAAAGTGGTCAAATGCCACAAAATTAAAACACAAAGATGAAATCTCAAACGATCACTACTACTTCATTGTGGTGGCAGTGGCTTAATTATTGATATCTTATCTTTGCTTTACTTTCACTTCATCAATTTCAAAGAAAGATATAATTATATTTATAAAATTTGATTTTGATGCATTATTATTATAAAATATTTATAAAATTATATTTATTCAGATTGATAATTAATATAAAAATTAATTATTAACTTGACATATATTATATATTTAAATATACATATAAAATTAATTTATATTCACAATGCATTAAAATTAAATTTATATTTATGAGCTAATAAAAACACAATCATGCAAGTTTTGCTTAGTCTTCATCCCTTCTTCCGCCCCATTTAATTTTGTTTCCTTATATTCATCCACGTGTTTTGCATATAAAATCTTCCTCCTGCTTATTCTTCTTCAAATGAACTACGGAAAATAAGACAATTGCTTGTAGTTGTCTTTATTAAATTAAAAATATATTTTAATGGTGTTTTAGTAAAATAGTGATATGATATATATTATTTAAAAAAAAATAGATATTAACGTAAAAATTAAATTCCACATGTTATATTATTATTGTCTATATTTTTTATGTATCGATATGTATAAATTTATTATCGTATCGAAACAAACACCTAAATTAATTAATAATTATTGCTATCGAAAAACTAAGATTAAAGTAAAATTTTCTTAATTATTAGTGTCATAAAAAAAATTTGATATAAAATATTTTTAAAAAAAAAAAAAAAAAGGAGCTCAATCTACTAAAATAGAGCATGCAAACAAAAAAAAAGAAGCAACCACGAAAATAAGATAAAAAAAAATACAGTACTATATATAGTTTGTTTGTTCTTTACTTTTTAGTTGTCATGGTTTCAATTACAGTGTAGATTCTTCGCACGTTTGTCCCATTTTTTGTTAATAAAACGAAGAGTAAATACTCCACTCGATTCCTAACAATTACCTCGAAAGGACAAGACTTCCAAGAAAAAAATACACCCAATCTGGTCTCTGATCTTTTTTTTTAGGATTGATTAGTCCTGTGCCAAAAAAACAACATTGACTTCTTTTTGACACAGAGACCTCGTTGTCCTTTCGAAGTAATTGTCAGGGACCAAATTAGATTTTTTTTTGTCAAAAACCTTCGTTGTCTTTTGAGATAATTGTCGAGAACTATTTTAGGTTTTTCTCTAAAAGGGAATATTATTACGGAATAAAATGAGTTAAGAGAATAAAAATTTTGGTAGAAGTTTCCAACATGATAGAATTTGTGTTCCAAGGTTAGGCTCAATGTTTTTTGTGGTTAATGGGTGATGTATTATTTTGTGGAGGAACAAAAGTCTTTTCTTCGAGAAAGAGGAAAGAATTTCTGCAAGCTCGATAATGCGCAGCTTATTCTATACTGTTCGTGTTAGAATTTTTGACTTTTTGCTTCTTCCTATTTAAAAGCAAAGAAAACAATAATCTAAAAGTGCCTGAAAAGCGTGCTTAGTTGCTGCATTAACATTAATAACGAATTTAAATCAATTTAAATTGATCGAATAATTAAATTATTTGTCTATTAAACAAAAATTTAAATAAAATTTAAATTTATAATAAATTAATTTTTTATTTGTCTAACAAAAAAATACTATAAAAACCAAATTATTAATGTCGATTATGATTTTAAATGTAAGTTTTAAGTGTTGTTATTTTTCTATTTGATTTGATTTATTTATTTTTTGAATATTCACTTGTTTTGTGGTATAGTGTGGGATTAATATATTTAAGTACACAAATATTATGTATATAAAAAATTATTTATTAAATATAGTTACAAATATATGTTATTTAATTAATTTATTTATAATTATATATTTTATATTTTAATATTATTCTATATGAATAACTGATTTTTATTTATATACACATAGCATATATAACTTTAAAATTAAAATAAGAACTTGAAACAAAAATCACCCTTCTTTGAACAAAACATAAATAAATAAACAACACAATTAAATACTTTTGTCTACGGTACAATCCAATAAATGGAACAACTCTCATTTGAAAAAAGAATTAATGGGTACAAGGAAACAAGTGATCATATCATTAAGAAGCTAGTTAGATAGTTAATTAATTTAACAATAATTAATTAATTTACGGTAAAACTCAGATGAAGTCAACTTCACGTGTGAAGTTGATATCTGAGAGCCGTTAGATGAAAATTTAGTCAAATCAGTCAAATCATCTAACGGCTCTCAGATATGAACTTCACGTAAAGTCGACTGCACCTGAGTTTCCATCTTAATTTACACTGTGTTTATTATTGGTAGTAGGTGTGATCAGTGGGTCGGTTTCAAGTGATGATGATTGTTCTGTGATCTTGCCAAGTTCATCATTCTCTACGGCGATCACAATCTTCTCGAGATGATTATGATGATGATCATTGATGTTCTTGTTACCCTCTCCTTTTGTTTTGGAATTATTAACAGAAGAAGAAGAAGAAGCAGCAGCATTGGTTAATTCCTTTGCTTTTTGTGCTTCAGCATTCCAATCAGTCTTGCATAGAACAAACAACATGAGGCCCGCACATGTTGCTTGGGCCGCAAGCAACCCAAACCAAAGCCCAACAAATCCTATTTTACTCACAAATCCAAGTACTATCGCGACCGGCATACCCACCAAATAAAACGAACTCAAATTTATGTTAGCTCCAATGGTGGGCCTTGCGCAGCCCCGCAGAACCCCGCAACCTGTAGTTTGCGGACAGTTGCCGAGCTCGCAAAGCCCAACAATTGGCAATGCTATGGCCGTAAGGTTTAGAATTTCTTCGTCATTGGTGAAGAACCTTCCCCATTGGTGCCTCATCAAGGTGGTGAAGATCATCGCCGTGATGCCCAAGCCCATTGCACAAAAAAGTGAAACTATCATGCAAATGCGGGCCTTCGCGGGCCTATTGGCTCCCAACTCATTTCCCACCCTGGTGGAGACGCCAAGGCTAAGAGACGATGGGAACACGTAGACCAAAGATGTTGTTTGGATTAAGATTCCCATTGATGCAACGGTTGCTTTTGGATTCACCAACAGTCCACAAAGCATTATCATAAATTCGTACCTATATTCACATAATATAGAATTTAAGGTAAAATGTGTGTTCATGTTATGCTAAATAGTTTAATTAAAGGTGAAAATTCATGTGCAGTTAACTTCATATAAAATTGATAATTAAAAGGTAGAAACTTAGGTGCAGTCGACTTCACGTGAAGTTGATAGCTGAAAGCCGTTAGATGAAAATTTACTCCTATTAGTTAAACCATCTAACGGCTTTCAACTATCAACTTCAGGTGAAATCGACTGTACCTGAGTTTTCACCTAAATAATATTGGCTAAGAATGAAATAGTTTAGATTGGTACCACCACCACTCTAGGCAAACGGAGACGCAGGACGGCACGGCCAATGCAAGAAGCGATGACCATCCTTTGAAGCAGTCAATGCTCGGAGAAACCCAGGAATCTTTATAGACGCCGGAGAAGTAGACGAATGAGGAGAGGAAGACGAAGAGATTGAAGTTGAAGCACACCATTGCAACGGCCACCCCAGCAACACCCATCTTAAAATGGACAACAAGGAGGAAGTTCAGCGGAACGTGGAGGAGAACGGAGACGGCGGAGCAAAACGTTATCGGAAGCGTAATGCTCTGTGCTCTGAGATAGATTCTTAGAGGGTGAAGGAGGGAAAGAAAGAGCAAATCAGGGATAGAAAAGAGGATGAAAGTTTGAGCTGTGGACGAGATTTGGTGGTCTTGTCCACACCATAAGAGTATGTTCTCCATGTTGAGCCATGCCACGCTGATGGGCACGGTGGCCGCCAGTAAGAGGAGGACGGTTCTTTGAAGGGTGAGTCCCAGAATCTTCAACTGTTTGGCGCCGTAAGCTTGTCCACAAAGCGGTTCCATTCCAATGGCTAGACCGGAGATAACAGAGTAGCCGGTTATGTTGGCGAACCCAATGGAGAGGGAACCCCCGGCTAACTCGGCATCACCGAGGTAGCCGAGGAATAGCATCGAGATCATTGATCTTGAATACATAAGCAAGCCCGTTATGGCTGTTGGGCCTGATATTTTCCCTATGGCCTTCATTTCTGCAAACGCCTGATTTGTATGCAAAAGAAACAAGTAAATCACATTAGGCATAGTCCTTTTATTGGTGTAAACTCAGATAAAATTGTTTTCAAGACAGTGGAAAACAGTTAGATAATAATTTAGTTAAATTTATCAAATTATTTAACAATTTTTGATTATCAATTTTACATGAAAACGAGAATTTACTACGTACCTCATTAAGACTTGGCCATCTCTCAAGGTTATGTTGAACTTGATCGTTATCAAGAAGAGGGTTCATCACTTTGGGATTAAGAACCTAAATTGTGAAGATGCTTTTTGGGAGGAAGAGTATATGAGGATGATGAAGGTCACTGGGGGTATATATATATATATATACACACACACAAGTGTGCTCCCTATAAACGGTACCAATATAATGCAATTGATGAGACTCAAAGTTATGTAAATATTTAATAATATGTAAGTATTGCCTTTAATGGAATGTGGCGGCAAAGGAGGAGAATGTGTTAACAGTCACCGTCCTTCATCCATGCAAATTATAACCATTATTTTTTGTGTATATCAAAATTAATTATTAGTATAAAATATATTAAAAAATTATTAAAATTTGTTATTTTTAATTATTTATTAATTATTAATATTTAAAAATATAAAATAAAATATATTATTGAATTATTAAATTAAAAGAACTAAATAATTCAGTGATAATAAAAAATAATAAATTTTGATGATTTTTAATATTTTTTATATATGTATATATAAATATATAATAATTAATTTTAATGATTGATTTTAATTTGTAATTAGTATTTTAAAATTCTAAATATAAGAAGGTAACTAATAAAAATCATTTTATTTTTGGAAAGATACCCACCACAGCACTGCTAATACCACACGATTTGGCATCTGTCCAAAGTTGAACAGTTATAAAATTAATGAATTTGTACATATTCTTTTCTCACTCTGCTACATGCTTCTTTATATAATACAGAAAATAAAATTTCGTTTATGGGTAAGTCATCAAATTAAGCGACATATATATTCTCACTGGGAAAAAATAAACAGAACAAAAAGAGAGCTAGAATAATGAAAAAAAACGTTTTTTTTTTTATATTGAACTAAAAGTTGAATAAATTAAAGTAATAATTTCCTTTCACTGTAGGGATGACTAAGCATTTCAAAATTGAAAATATTCACAGAAAAATATAGATAAGTAGAAATTCAAGTACAGTCAACTTCATATAAAGTTGATAACTTGAAAATCAATTTTTTAATTGACAATCAGATAATATTTTTTTAATTTTTTTATCTCTTTATAATAATAATAATAAATCAAATAGTATAATCAACCTCTGTTTTCTATTTTGTTGGTTAAATATGAATTAATATAAAGAATTAATTTTCTAACAAAATCGTACTTTTCATTAATCATATGGTTTTTCATGCGTGCGTGTTCTTTGCTAACGAGAGAAGTTAATGGTATATCATCTTTTTATAAAGGCACTCTGAAAACTAAGTACCAAGTTCTTAATTACAAAGCTTTTGGCTTAGTTAATTATCTATTGGATGTTAATATATGATCGACGATATTACTACTGTTTTTTGGATTAAAAAAAAACTAAAAAATTAATACTATAACAATTAATTTTAACTAATATTATAGTAAATTATCAAATAATTTTTAATATAAAATCTATTAAATATCAGTTTTTATTGAGTTTAAATTTTAAATATTCATTTATATAATATTTTTTTATATTTTTTTTGGTGACTAAACAAGGAAAGAAACAAAGCAAAAACTATTCTAAATCCGAGCGGATGATTCGTTGGAGATCAACACTAGGCTCAGACCAAATAACATGATTAGAGTTACTCTTGGCACCATATTTAGCCATCCAATCCGCAGCTCTATTTGCTTCTCGGGACACCCATTCAACGTGAACAAGCCAAGGACGAGATAAAAGCTCCTGAATCTTGTGAACCAAATCTGTTACTTCAGATGGATACCCACTTGTAAGCTCATGCATGATGGGCAGAATGTCAAGGCAATCTGTTTCACATATAATATCCCTCAAACCGCAATCCCAAGCTAAAACCAGCCCCCTCCAAGCAGCAAATAATTCACATCTGATTATAGACCAAGGGGGAATGCTTCCAGAGCAGCCCGAGATCCAATCTCCCTTAGAATCTCTAATAATACACCCAAATCCCGCTAAATTTGAATCCATATACAAGCTTGCATCACAATTAACTTTAAAACTGTTGCCTACCGGTGGTTCCCAACACAGGCAATTTCGGAGAGACCTAAAGGCATTGCTTCGATTCCTGTAAACCTGTAAGTCCTTGGCGGTAATTCTGGCCAAGGCAACAACCTTATGGTCTGTCCAAGGGTTGTTAGTGTTGAATATGTCATTGCACCTATGTCTCCATACCCACCAAAGCCCTGCACCAAAGGACGCCTCATTGTTAGCCAAGGCCTTCCGAAACCACTCTTCAAGAGCAGTACCAGCTGTCGAGTCCAGGATACTAGGATCCAACATATACCAGATTGCCTTTGATCGTTCACAGTCTCTAAGGCAATGCTCCATAGTCTCCTGCGCCTTGTTACATCTCTTACACATATCTGAAGAAGCTAAATGCCGCTTGAATCGAAAGGTCTCAGTTGGTAGAGTATCATGTAAGCTAAGCCACATAGTAAATTTGAACTTCTCTGGAATGTTTGTGTTCCACAACCAGTTCCAATTACTGTTGGCATTCCAATTTAATGTTTTCTTTAATAACCATCTGTAACCCTCCCTTGCACTATACTTTTTTGTTGCTGCAGGCCACCACTCCCACTGTGGCTCCAACTCAGTCAAACTAGGATATCTCAGACCATAAATAAACTGCTTAATCTCATGCGGAATAGGCGTGGTAAGACTATCAACCTCCCAAGACACCCCTTTCCACAAGTCAGCCACCATGAAATCTGATTCAGAAATATGTACATAAGGAACAAGGTTGCAAAGCTTACCAAAAGGAGTCCACTCATCATACCAAACTGATTTGTGGACATCTCCAATATTCCAATGAAGCCCTTCCTTGAGATGCTCATAGGCACTAACAATGTTCTTCCAGGTAGCCGATGAAGAATTTCTACTGTTTCCGTTCATACCAGATTGATTCCTGAGATATTTATGCTTCAGAACCTGCACCCATAACTTCTCACTATTATTTAGACAATCACATACCAACTTTCCCAGAAGCGCCATGTTAGCACAGGAAGTATCCCTAATACCCAATCCTCCTGCCTTTTTAGGAGTTATGGCGACCTCCCACCTGACCAGAGGCAGTCCTTTTCAAGTCGCTTGGCCTTTCCACAAGAATTGTCTCATCAAGGAATCAATTTTATTACATGCATACTTCGGGAGAAGAGAAATTTGCATTTCATAAACTGGGATAGAGGCCATAACCGATTTAACAAGACAAAGCCTCCCTGCCTTATTCAGTAGGCGTCCTTTCCAACTGGAGAGCTTTCTCGAAATTTTTTCAATAATCTCCTGAGCCGTCTTCCTGGAAGCTCTGGCATGACCGATGTTAATTCCCAGGTATTTACCCAAATCATTGCAGAACCGGATGTTAGAGACCCCTGAGAGAACCTCTTTTCTCCTCTCCGACACCCTCTTGGAACACTGGGCCTTTGACTTATGAAGATTTACCTTTAAACCTGACGCTCTAGAAAACAAGTCCAAACAATGCATGACCTCTATTACTTGAGCTTTTGATGCCTTACAGAAAAGCAAAAGATCATCTGCAAACATCAAATGAGAGAGTCGTGGTCCATTCCTAGAAACCGCAACTGGGTTCCACAAACCTTGGGAAACTCTATGAGAGATAAAGCAGGCAAGCATTTCCATACAAAGTACAAATAGATAAGGAGACATAGGATCTCCTTGCCTCAACCCTCTCTTCGGATTGAAATTTTGGAGCCTGTTCCCATTCCACAAAACTGCCAACGAAGAGGAAGTCACACAATTCAATATAAGATTAATGGTAGCCTTTGGAAACCCAAACCGGACCAAAGTAGCTTCCAGAAAACGCCAGTCTACCCTGTCATAAGCTTTTTCCAAATCAATCTTGAATGCCATGGTCCCTTTTCGAGACTTGGTGTTCCTCATGAAGTGCATAATCTCTTGAGCAATGATAATATTCTCTGTGGTTCCTCTTCCTGGAATGAACCCTCCTTGCAAAGGACCAATGATCTCCGACAGGAAAGGTCTGAACCTGTTAACTAGAACCTTTGTGACAATTTTATAAATTACATTACATAAGCTAATAGGCCGAAACTCCCGTAAGGAAGAGGGAACTTCCACTTTAGGAATTAGAACAATGAGAGTATCGAAAATAGCCGCATTCAATGGCTCACCCTCAAAGGCTCGCTTGACCAGTCTACACACATCGTTGCTAAGAGAGTCCCAGAACTCTTTGTAGAAAATTGCTTGAAATCCATCTGGCCCTGGGGCTTTAAATGAACTCATGGTCATCACAGCTCTTTTAACCTCTTCAGACGTCACCGGTTCCACTAACTTTTGACAAGCCTCAGTACTAAGAGACGGGCAAGGAAAAGGCCCCATGGCGTCCAGGTCAATATCCTCCCTTGTAGAAAAGAGCTTTTGAAAGAAAGAATTTGCCGCCAGTTCTAGAGTCGTAGTCTCCGTGGTCCAAGACCCATCCTCCAAAAATAACCCATGAATTTTGTTCCTCTTTCTCCTGATAACTGTCTGCAGATGAAAAAATTTTGTATTTCTGTCTCCACATCTCACCCATTGTTCTCTAGATTTTTGATACCACAACAACTCTTCTTGAAGAAGGACAGCATTCAGTTCCTGATGCAAAACTTGCTCTTTGATCCTAAGCTGTTGATCCTCTCGACTTTCCAGAGTAATCTGAACGTCATTCAAAAGCCTCTCCAACTCCCTTTTCTTAACAAAAATATTGCCAAAAACCTTTTTATTGAAGCTAGTTGCATCTTTTTGAACCTCCAACAAACATTTAACTACATCCGGAGCTCCTCTATTCCAAGCTGTATCAACAACATTCCTAAAAAGAGGATGAGTCATCCACGCAGCCTGGAATCTGAACGGACGATGGCCCTTGGTAGCCCTCTTTGCCATCTTGCACCTAGTGAATAATGGGCAATGATCAGAGTGAAGGCGCGCCAGCACCTCAGTATAAGCCTCTGGAAACATTAGTCGCCAGTCCTGGTTGATGACTGCTCTATCAAGCTTCTTGGCCACCTGCACCCCACCTTTCACCTTCCTGTACCAAGTGAATCTTCTCCCAATAGCCCCCATATCAAACAGCCCACAATCCTCCAATGTTTCCGCAAATTGTTCTGCTCTGGCAAGTCTAAATTGCCCCCCTCTAACTTCACTCTGCAACAAAACATCATTAAAGTCCCCTAACACAATCCAAGGTCCGTGGATCATATTAGCAATCCTTGTCAAGTCACCCCACAGTTCTTTACGCCGATGTATATGCGGATTAGCATACACCGCACTGCAGTAACTAGATGTATTGCCCATAGTGATTTCAAAACTGATACATTGATCAACTACATCCAATACTCTCACAGAAATATTTGAATTAGAACATAGAACCCAGATACCCCCACTATGACCATTAGCCTCAACAATACCAACATCCTGGTAACCTAGATTATTCCAAAAAGATTTCATCCTCTCGAAAGCAACATGGGTTTCAAACAGAATGAAAAAAGTAGGATGAAATTTATTCGCTAACTCCTTACTATGAACCCGGGCCAATTTATTAGAGGCACCTCTAATATTCCAAAATAGAAAGCTTAAATCTAAATAATCCATAAAACAATTTGTATTGTAAAAAGGACCAACCTCAGCTGAAGTCCCTAACGAGATGATGAAGATCCACCATCATATCCCCCTGAGCCTTGCTTGTCCTTGTCCGGTTGTTGCCCGGTCTGTCTGTGTCCCTCCACTGACAACCCTTCCAATTTGCCGATTTGCTGCTTGCTGGTGTCGCCAAGGCAGTCCGGAGTCGACGGCGAATTCTGCAAAGAAGAAGGGCGCAACCTCTTGTGTCCGTTTTTGATAATGGCAGTGAAAGTCGGCACCGCAACGGAGACAGATTTGCCCTTCACCCCTTGCTGTTTGGAAGATGCCATGCGTGCCTTAGATCCGCTAACCGACCCGATCTTCACCCCTGATTCGGCTCCTCTCATACGTAGCCCAAAGTCACGGTTCTGGTCCAATTTCTGATTTGAGCGCACCGGCATTTTATCTTTAGATGTTTGTTGGGCTTTGTTTGATTGACTCAATTTTTCTCTCCTTTTGCCGCTGACTTTGGTCCAGCCAGCCTCATTTTCCAAATGTTGGGACCCCACTTCCTTCCCATGCAACGTATCATCTAATTCCTCCCCAATTTCTGTAACTATCACTGACTCTTTGTGATTGCATCCAAATTCAAAAATTTTCTCTTTTGAAGCTTCCTGTGGCTGCACCACCCGGGCCGCCGTCTCGGTCACTGATGTTTCCTTTCGATCCACCCTTTCCGAATCTATTGGGGTCATTCTGCAGTCAGTTGCTGGATGCCCGAAACAATTGCACTTGTCACAAATAAGGTGTAAGCATTCATACTCCACCTTATATTCAAACTCATCGACAATCACACTCCGGACCACCGGCAAACCAAGATTAATTTGCACGCAAGCCCGAGCAATTTTTCCCCTTTCCGCCAACTTAGTAGCCAGATCCACCTTGACTGGTCTTCCCACAGCAGAAGCGATTCTCATCATGGCTTTATCCTGATAGTACCATATGCTCAAACCAGAGATTCGAATCCAAACCATAGTCTCCCCGAAAGTGTCCTCACAAGGTTTAAAATCCGGTGTCCATGGCTTGACCGCAATATAGTGACCGAAGATCATCCATGGCCCCCCTAGTAAAACCTTCTCTCGATCGTCCATGCGATCAAATTTAACGAGGAAGTACCCAAAACCCACATCCAAGATTTCATATCCACCGGTGATCCTCCATACCCCTTTCAATTTGTGAAACATGGCCGTGTAACTAAGGTTTTTTCCAAGAACCTTAATCACAATTGCTTCCTTGTATGGTTCAGAAAGGATGTTCCTAGCCTCTTCGGAGAAGCAAACTCTTGGAGGCATAGGATCTCCTTGTTTTCCAGTGACCACTGCCATGGAATCCTCATCTAGAGCTTCAGCCCGATTTATCCCTGTGGCTACCGTAGAACCAATAACCTTGTCACGGAACGAAATCTTGGAAGTCACCCTGGAACTAAGGTCGCCCTTACTTGATCCCTCCTTCACACCTGATGCAAACCCTCCCACACTCTCCCCCTTATCTCTTTCGATGGCATGGCCATCTTCTTCACCGTGTTTCACCCTCAAACGCTCTCTCCCGCTCTCTCCTTCTCTCATTCTCTCTGAGTACGGAGTACGTATATTTTTTTTTATATTAAATACTCTTTGTTTGAATTAAGATAATATAAAAGAAAAGAAAATATAAAAAAAAAGAAAATAGATAGAAATATGAGCTTTTTGTTGTTTGGATGACGAAAGAAAATAGAGTGAAAAAAAAATAAATATGGGATCCATCAAAATATTTTTTTTCTTAAAGATGAGATAAAAATAAAAAAAAAATGTATAAATAAGTATAAAATTATTAATTTATCCTTTGATTAATTAAAAAAATAAAAAATATAAAAAAATATCATAATTTTTTTTCATTCAAACAATTTTTTTTATCCAAATAACACATAAAATATTTTTTTATTTTCTTTTTTCTTAAATTTTTTTATTTTTTATTTTTTATTATCTATCCAAACAAAGAATAATATTAAGAGGGATATTTTACTGTACAGATTAGAGTGGTATAAAGAGAGAATATAATTCTTTTTATAGTTATTTTTTATTATTTTTTTATTATTCAAAATGTGGGTCCTATCTTTATTAATCTCTCTTTTATTCTATTAAAGAAAAAATCTATAAACTTACATCTTTATCATATAATTCACGGTATTAAGAACGGGATGTTGTTTTCTAATACTTTTTGTGACAAATTGACACAATTAAAAAAAGAAAAAAAAACATAGATAGGCACTTCTCTTTATTATGCTAGTGAGACATGTAGCTCACACCATAGCAACTAGCAATCAAATCATGTGTGTGTAGGGGGCGGACACAAAATAAAAAGAGATGGATACATGAATGTTTGTACCTACTACCAACTCTAGACTTCAAATGGGAATAATAATGCACCTTCCACCTTAGAAATATTATATACTATTTTAAAACAAATTCTTTTATAATAATATTAAACAAACAAATTCTTTTTTAATTAAATCTCCAATTAAGTTTTTTTTTTCACATTTTTCTCCTCTTCTTAATTTTTTTTACCCCATTTCATCTTTTTTTTTTTTGTTATTTTTTCTTTTTATTCTTCTTTTTATTTTGGTTTAATTATTCTGTTGGTCACTATAGTTTCGCGAAATTTTCAATTAGGTCCCTATATTTTTTTCTTTTAATTGAGTCCTTGCACCAATTTTTTTTTAATTGGTCCCTACACTTTTTGTTCCTTTTATTTAGGTCTTTATACCAATTTTTTTTAGTTGGGTCCCTATAAAATTAAGTCAATTACTACTAAGAGGGACTTAATTAAAAAAAAAATTAGTGCAGGGACCCAATTAAAAAGAAAAAAAGCATAGGGACCTAATTAAAAATTTTATGAAACTATAGAGACCAACAGAATAATTAAACATTTTATTTTTGTTTGCAGTTGTTTTTTCTTTTTCTTTTCCTTCTCTTTCTTTTTATTTATCTTATTTCTCATCTTTTTCTCTTCTGGTTTTTCTCTCTTTCATTTTTTTTATTCTCTTCATGTTATGTGTTTTTTGTACATAATCTTTTATGTTATTTTATTATATTTTTTTGTGTTATTTATAAAAAAAAAATTGTATTAATTTTTAGAAATTTTAATGTGAGGTTAAGATTGAAACAAAAATTCAATAAGTAGCTTTTGAAACTTTGTTGGAGACTTGATGATAAAAATAGTTTTTTATTCTGCATTTTTCAATTTTTATATATTGAATGTATTACTAAAACCAATACTTGAAAAAAAAAAAAACAAAAATCTACAAATATATAAGTATCTATATTTAGTAATATTATTATATTTTATATTCATACCCTTACATTAATGAATGAAAGAGAATAAAAACAACAAATAAAGTGTAATTGTTGCTATATCTAATGTAATTTTTAACTTTGACGACTCCATTATATTGTAGTTATTTATTAATTTACTTAAAAAGTTAAAAATGAATACTTATTGAGAACCAAAGAGGGGGGTTACAAAATATGATAAGAGTATAAGACACATTAACACATAAAAAAACAGAAGAAAAAGAATTGTGTTCAAAATTTGTTTCTTTTTCACATTTGAGCCTTATGCATGCATTCCCTGTAGGTTACTAGAGTCCTAGGCCGGAAACTAGGACTTTATGTTGGGTCTTTTAGGGCACTGCCGTAAATGGAGGGTTACCTTTTCGGTTGGTCGAGTGATCAGTTTACTCATCTGCTTAAGTAAGTGTTAGGAGTTTGAACTCCGTCATATGCATACAGTAATTTATTGGCCAGTGGTAGACCCTTAAATGGAGCTTAGATCCGTGACGGATTAGTCCTTAACTTGTCGGGTTGGGAGATACTGTTTGGGTAAACAAAAAAAATGAAAATTTAATGTATTTTTATTTTGTATAAATACTATAAATCTAAAGGTTAAAAATTTGAGGGTCAAATTTGTAATTTTTATTTTTTCATTTAAAAGAAATTTACAAATCTGAAGGTGAGATTTATATTTTACTATGATGCACGGACATGGGACACGACACGACACGGGACACGCCGACACGCGAATTTTAAAATCTTACATAACACGGGGACACGCATATATATAAAATATAAAGTATTTTTTAGATAAATTATAATGATATTTTAATATTTTATTGATATTAAAATATAAATTAAAATTTTTTAATTATTTTTAATGTCTTGTTTTAATTATATCAAGTATTTAAAATATTTTTTGTTTTAATAAATAATAATATATACTATATCTAAATTTATTTTAAAAATATATGTTAAGAATAAGATTGGACGTGCGGACACGTGATGGTATTTAGGTGTGTCCAAGCATGTCCAAAGAAGAATTTTTTATTTTTTATTAAGACACAGTTAGACACAGCAGACACACGTGTCAGACGAATGTCGGTGAGTGTCGTGTCCGAAATATGTCCGACACGCAAACACGATAACTCAACAAAATGTTCGTATTTCATAAATATTTTAACACTAAAATTTTTTTGAACAAACAAATCAGACCCTCTTATTTGAGTTTTTTAAATTTTTTATTTAAAATCGATTCTCAATTTTTTACTTTCATCCAAAATTTGACCTTTCAATTTCCTATCCTCACTCAAATTTGAGTCTCTAATTTGTAATTTTTAATTTTTTAAAAAAATCTCAATATCCATAAAAAATACAGCAACTTTCTATAACTATGTATAACACACTCCTCTAATTTATTACCAAAAAAATTAGCCTACCTTTTGAGAGCCATGTCAAATATTGCCTCAAATAATACTAGATTCATACAAAATTGCAAATCATATTTTTTTTTTTACAATTTTTGTTAACCAGTGCTTTAAGGTTTATTCGTAAAAAATTTAGGATATATTTAATAAAAGTATTAAGATATCAATATTTTTAGTTAACAATAAAAAATTAATTATTTTTTGCTCAAATATAAAGTAAATATAAGAGAAAATGTTAATTACGCGTAATATCTTTTAGATTTAATTAAAGAACAAAATTATCTAAATGTGTTTTATTGTTATTGAAAATAAAATTTACTTTATGATATGTATATATGTCAAAAAATATAGAAGAATTTAAATAGCAAAAGATAATGTATATGTTTTATATAATTGTCTAATTATTTCATTTTTTATAATTATTTATGCAATTAATATAAAAAATAATTATTTTTATTGATATGACATTATGTAAGTGAATATTCGTATAAAATTACTTTATATTATAAACATAGAGTCTATATCTTTACCAACGTAAATTGGCACAGATGGATGAGGGTCTGTGTCCCTTAACCATTTCTCTCAGATTCGATATTTACTGGAGGATGGAAATGGAGCTTGCTTGCTTGGAAGGGTCGCTCACTTTGTACCAACGCAAATTGGCACAGATGGATGAGGTCTGTGTCCCTTAACCATTTCTCCTGGGTTCGATACTCACTGGAGGATGGGAATGAAGCTTGCTAGCTTGGGAGGGTCACCCACTTTGTACCTCTACAGTATCCGAAAAATTAGTCATTGAACTTCTAACCTGATGGATACCCTAGTGCAAATCCAAAAAAAAAAAAAAAATAGAGTCTATGTCTTTTAGTATAATACTTTAATAAAAGAAAAACAGATATAAAGACAGCAAACAAATGAAAGAAAAGTGTGTCTTTCGGCATTAGAGAATATATAAGAGCAATTAAATCAACAATCAAACAAATTAAATACAACCATACATGGGCTTGATACCAAAAAAGGATTTAATTTGCTTTTTTTTCCCAGAGCAGAAAAGGCTCACACTTGTTATGGTAATAAAAGGCTAATAAAGAAACATGCTACTTCATCCTCCATTCATTTATAATAGTTAATATAATATAATATTCATATTTATCATTTTGAAGGAAAAGAGAGGCATATATACCGTTTTTTTTGCCACATTTGGTTGGGTTGAGTCTATGGCAAATTTGGAATGCATACATTATTAGAAAATTCGCATTAAACATGTTGCATACACTACTATTATTTAATTAATAACTCTTCTTTATATATATAGCCACAAAATTAAACCTCCACTTCCTAATAAATAACACTCGCGAAATCACTGAAATTTTATTTTGCGGCGATTTTAAACCGTCGCAAATCTATGAAAAAACCGTCACTATTCGACGAGTATCTTATAATGCATTTTTTCCTTAAATTCTTTAAAATTATTTTACATAAATTAAACCATGCATGTCATTATAGTCATGGACTATATAGTGAGGCCATTATTATATTTAATTTAATATTTATAATTCACGGGACGGCCTCACTCCTCTGTCCCTTCTATACCTATTTTATTTATTTATTTTAATATGTGAAAAGTGGAATTTTACATAATGGTTCAATTGGCCAACTGGGATATTTTTTTTTAATAATGGTTCACTTTTTATATTTATCTATCAAAACGTGTCTAAATAAAAGAATTTATCTTTCAATATTTTCAATGGCACATATTTCTCAATTTCTAAGTTTGTAGATATTATCCGTTTGATTAGATAAAAATGTTAAGTCGTAAATTTACCATACTCATTCTAATTTAGGTTTTTATTCTAAACGATAAGAATAATGACAAAACTTTTATATTTTATCTTTTAAAAAGTATCTAAAAAAATATTTATACTTTAGACATGCTTCATTACACTCTTTAACTAATATGGGATGTTAAATTAGGGTTTCCTTATTATTAATGCAAAAAATTGAAAAATTAACATTTTTCGGTTTAACCAATGAACATTTATATTTTTGTTTATTTTTATTCTTTTACAGTATTTTTTTGTTCGACATGTCAATGACTAATTTGTTATTGATCGAAATTTTATTTAAGGACTTGCAGCTGGCCAATAAATTATTTCATGCACAAGATGAAATTCGAACTTTCAATACTTACTCAAACAGATTAGTAAATTAATCACTAGTCCAACTCAACTTAATTTTTGTTTATTCATTAAATGCTGGCTAAAAATTGATTATGAAAATAATTAACATATTAAATGATCAAATTAACAGAAAGTATAAAAAAATGATTTTTAATTAGTCAATATTAATCAATTTTAATATTCAGATATATAATTTAAAATTTAAAATTAATAATTTATAATTTAAGATTTAAAATTTAAAATAAATAAAATATTTTTTTTTTAAATTAGTCGATCTTGGCTAAAAAAAATTATTTCCCTCACACTAATTTAAAGAGTTTAGCTAATATGTGTTCTAAAAATATATAATAAATTTACTATTAATAAAAAATTTTAAATAAACATAAAATAAATGTATTAAAAAATTTTATTTTTTATATTTTTAATATTTTTTTAATTTATAAATTTAACATATATTCTAAAAACACAATATAGATAAACTTTAATTCTAAAATAAAACTTTCTCCCATGTTAAATGCGCCTAAGAATTTATTCCGACAAAGTATTATGAGATTACCGATATTATTAAAGTTAAGTGAGTTGTAGTATGCAAGACATGTGCCATCTTCTCAACGGTTAGTCATTTCTTTATATACATTAAAAAGTAGAAAGGTAGTAAGCATATTAAGAAGGAAAATATTTATTATACATGCTCTCAACTACCTTATATTTCTTAGGATAAAAACTTAAACTATTCATTAAAAATATATAAATGTTTCTTTAATTAACAGAATTATTTATACATCTTTGGTGGCTATATATTAGACTGATAACTATGCTTGCTGGCTACATCGCAGGGATTTACTACATTTTGACACGTGGATTGACTCGGATTATGACCATTTTAAGGCTAGGTAAATTCACTAATCAACCACGCTAATTATTTTGTTTAGGGATGAATAACTCACAACATGAAAATAGTAAATAATAATTAAAATGAAAATTAAAATTTAACAAAGGCAAAAAATCATGAAAAATTGCGTCTGTAATTTAGTTATGAAAACAGAATAAAATAAGACATTTTAAATAAGATATAAAAGATAAAGATACAAAAATTAATAATTTTATATTTTATTTAGTGATAAATTAAAATAAATTATAAAAATTTAATTTATTTTAATTTTTTATTCAAAATATTTTAAAAATATAATTATAAAAAATTAACAAAAATAATAAAAAAATATTATTTTTTGTTAATATTTTTTTGGTTTTTTTAATCAAAATAAACACAAAATACACTAATTCAATATTTTTTATTTTTTGAATTTTGTGAAAGAAAAAATAAAAACAATAAAAATACTAAAATTTTATTTTCTATTTTCATCTCCTGTTTTTATTTTTTTCACAAAATAAAAAAAAAACACTAAAAATAAAAATAAAAATATAAACCAAACGGCACCTTTAAATTTCTAATGCATTTGTTTTAATTTGTATTTATTAAATGAAAAAAATATAAAATCTTTTACTAATAATAAATTTATCATGTAACCTAACCTAAACACCCCCCTAAAAGAGAATTTCACGTCGAATTATATTTATTTAAAATTAATCGTTAAAAAATTATTAGATGACAATTTAGTTCAGCATGTCAAATTATCTAATTAATAATTTTTAACTATTAATTTCATATGAAAATAATTGTATATGAATTTTTATCATACAAAAAACCTATTTTACCCTTTACTTTTTTTTTTTTTTGAAAATCCATTTTGCCTATGATAAAATTGAGAAATTACTGTTAGTAAATTAAGCTTTAACAATTATTAAGCAAACATTTAATAATAGTGTAAAAGAATAACTACTTCAGTCTCTATCGCTTCATTCTCCACGTGTTGTTTTTAAATTGGAAGGTCAATTTATAGTTATTTTTGGATATCACAATCTTAGCCACCAAAGATATCTCTCTCTCACACACACACACATATTTATATAACACAAAGTTATTACTGAAATATAAAAAATATAAGTATATGTTTTATTTTATGATGTAATAATTAAATTTTTATCTAAAAAACTTAATTAGAGAAATTTTAATACTTTATTATGATTTACAACAATTGCAAAAGTTTAACTTATTAAATAATGGCCAATATATTTTTGTCTAAATAGTAGGGGTGTACATGGCCCGAACACTATAGGGACTAATTTAATGTGATTTCATCGTGCTAGGGTCGGGTAAGGGTCTCAAAAATAGATCCGGTCATTATTTTGGGTCGGGTCCGAGCCATAGTTCGGGTCACCCGAAATCGGCCCGGTGGCCCGGTCATCATACACAATTAATATTTTGTGTTATTAGTGATGGATGATGGCTATTCTTGTGTGAAATTTAAATATTGTAAATCTTAATATTTTGTGTTATTAGTCATTATAAGATTATAAGTTAATGTTTTATGTTTAAAATGCATAAGACTTTAGACTAATGCATAATATTATGTTATTTGTATTGATTTAAATATTTGGTGTTATTAGACAATATTAGTATTGATTATGGTTATGCTTTAATTTTAGAGAAGGGTTGGTTCTTGTTATATTTTTTTAAGTGAATTTTACTATGTGAATTGTGAAATAATGATTGAAGATTAGGTGATTTTTACATACTAAAGATCTAGTTTTCATCTGATTTTTATCCAATTTTCACCCAATCCGAAAGTGCGTAAATTTTATCGAGTTTAGGATCGAATTAGGGTCTAAAAATTAGACCTAATCTATATTTTAAATTAGGTCTATATTAAGCCAAATCGAATGTAGCCCAATCCATATACACCCCTACTAAATAGAACTCCAATGTGCCCCTTGAGGGTAGGATAGATGAGTATTCAATAAAAATATAGTGGGATCTTCCTATACGGCCCTTACGGCTAACTTAATTTAATAATGCCTCATGAATTTCAAAAAAGCAAACTATTATTAAAAAAGAAAAAGTCTAAAAGATATAATTATTTACGTTATTTTTTTTATCAACTTAATTTTTTAAAAGAAGTAATTTTATGAAATAATATCAAAGTTTTATATTTAAAATATTTAGAGTTTTATCATTAGTAAATCCTAAAAAAATAAAATAGCACGGAACAAATAAAAAGAAAAAAAAAAGGATTATATAAAATTTAAGTAAATCTAAGATAGACTCTTAATTGAAGAAGAGTGTAGAGATATAATTATTTATATTATTTTTTTAGGGTTATGTTATGTGTACACCAAAATCAGTCACTAAAATTAGCCACCAGTATAAATTAAAATACATGTTAGAATATAAATACACATTGAAAATAAATTAAACTACATATGTATTTATACACAAATACATTGATGACTGATTTTAGTGTACAAATATTATTTTTCTTTTTTTTTATTAACTTAAACTTTTGAAAGAAGTAATTTTATGATAATAAAAAAAGTTCAACCTTTTTTTCTATTCTAATTAGGCAATAAAAAGTTATAGAAAATCTAAAAGTAAAAGTTGTTCACCCCAAATTCATGTTAGCTGAAGATCTGAATGGCTGATGTTTGTCCTTCTTCCATATTTTCTAATATTCAAATGAATTTGACAAAATATATTTTCAAAGATAATAATTAACATTTGACAAAATTATTTAGCCATCAATTTTGCCTTATTTTCGAAATGAACAAAAAATGCTCACATGGCTATTTAACGATGGTGATGACAGATGAGATTCCAACTGATAAAAAGTAAGCTATATATATGTTGGGGAAAATGGTGGGCATATATAAACAGCTTTCACTTATTTAAATTTATGAGAACTGCAAGTTCAGTGTATATATAACAATTTCTATAGGTATCTTTGTTATTTACGGGAATTATTACATTATTTTGACTTACTAAAATTTATAAAACAACCCTAATTCACATATATACCAAAATGGATATTAATCCAAAATAATTGGTCACGCACGTATATTTGTCGCATTATGTGCTGGCATGCATGGTGCAAGTTGATATATCTTATAGGTACATATATAAGGTATAAGTGGGGGTGGTGCAAGTTGATATATCTTATAGGACAGTAGCATAGTACATATATAAGGGGGGTTGTTACCGGATAGGATAGAAATAGAATTAGGGGTGACAAATGGATAAAGTAGGGTAGGCTAGGATATAGGATTTGGAATCGATCTTAATTCTAGATTGAAATTTTTATATAAATTTAATTCTATTTTATTTGTGGGTTGAAAATATCTTAACTCTAATCTATCTGTGGGTTATAAAAAAGATGCAATATTATTATATAATTTGATGATAATTTAAAATAGAACTAATTTTTATATAAAAATAAATATTAAATTATCAATTAATAATATTTTTTTAGGATTTGGATCCTCTAAATTTTGAATTTCACTTTAGAGAGTAAAGTTTGATCTCTCACTATTTATTTCATAGGTGGAATCAAGAGAAAATATGAGAGATAAACCATTCAAAGGTGAGAGATCAAACTTTACTCTCTAAAGTGAAATTCAAAATTTAGAGGATCCAAATCCATTTTTTTTAGTGACTAAGGATCTTTTGCATTTAGTGAGAAGTCTTTGATTCAATATTCATTTGAAATATATTTTTGTATAAGTATATAACTTATACATATACATATACAGGGTGCGGATAGGCTTGAGACTCAACTCACACCCTATCCGACCCACACGAGAACCTTACCTGCACTCTACCCTACCCGTTGCGGATCAAGTTGGTAATCCTAACCGATCGGATAGAATCAGGTTAGATACCCGCAAGTAGAGTGCATGTCGTCACCCTTAAATAAATAGAGTTTAAGTTTGATTCAAATTTTATTTATAGTTTTAAATTTTATTTGCTCTTTAAATTTCTTAATTTGACTCTATTTGATCTAATTTACAAAAACAAATTTATTTTTACTTAAATACAATATTTAGCTCTCTTATATTTTATAATAACAAATATTATTTAAATATAATACAGTTAGTAAATTTATAGAGAAATGATTATTTATGTGATTCTTCTATTAGTTTAAAATTTTAAAAAAGTGGTATCATAATATATGGTATCAGAATTTCTATATTCGAAAAATGTAAAGTTTGATAATTATATTGATGAATTTAAAAAAAACAAAAAATTAACATAAGACATAAAAAAAATCTATAAAAAAATTTAAACAAATTTAAAAGAAATTTTATTTAAAGAGCATGTTAGAGATATAATAATTTATATTTTTTTTTTATCAGTTTAAATTTTAAAAGAAGAAATATCATGATAAAATTAAATTACTAGTTTAATATAACTAGACAGAAATTTAGATTTTAAATTTTTATTTACTCATCATATGTATATATATTATTATGTACATTCACATTATATGTTAAAAATGTGGGTTGCGTGAACAAAATTAAATACATGATTTAGCTTAATCATTTTGAATATTTCGCCATATTTATGCATGGCTTTCTAAAGAATATTTTTAAAGGAATTGATTCAATATATAAAAGTCTGTGGAAATTAAATAGATACATATAAAGATAATTAAATATCGATAATAATTTAAGATTATTTTATTTAATTTAATATTTATTAATTTATATATAATATTTATTAATATTATCTATTTATTATAACAATAATTAATTAAAATAAAATAAAATAATTTAAATTAATTTTTATTGTCTCAACTTTTTTTTAAATATATAATTATTTATATATTTTTTATCAAATTAAATTTAAAAAAAATAATATTATGAGAATGACAATGCTATTATTAAGATATTTCTCTACCACAAACACATATCTGAGAAAACTATATATATATATATATGGTAATATGGATAGAGATGAAGATATTGTTTATACAAGTTGAAAAGTAGAAGATAAGGTGCAATGAGAAGTGGTATCAAGAAGCACTAGCTAGCTAGTAATAAAATTTGGAAACATACATTACTAGTACGAAGTAAAATCCAAAAAATAATAATAGTTGTGTTTGGTGGTAGAAGAGAAACAAATGAAGGGTGGTGGTGGTGGGGAGTGGTAAATGCAGCAGATAGAGAAGCAACTGCTCCATTTTATTTTATTTTTTTTGGTTTTGTTATCTAAGAAACAGACAGAAATTATCAAAGCTGGATTTTGTTACTGCAGTTCCAAACAGGGCCTATCCATGTTCTTCCATTCTCTACTACCAATTATTGTTTTCATTTTAGTGTGCCTTTTTCTGTGTCTTTTTGTCTTTAATTAATAAGCTCATCACTACTCATTTAATTTCTCATCAATACATGATGTTCTTTAGGGTAAAATATACTTTTTATCTCTTAAATTTGGTAAAAATTTTAAAAATATTCTTAAGTTTTATTTTCTTTCAATTTTATTCCAAAAATTTTCAATTTGTATCAAATATATTATCGGCAGCTAAATTTTTAAAATATTTAAGACCAATTTAACAATAATATATGAAAATTATGCTTGATTTGCTCGTGTTGACGGTTGTTCTTATGAAATTATTGTTGAATTGGTCTTAAATTTTTTGAAAAATTAGTCATCAGGAGTATATTTGATGCAAATAAAAAACTTTTAGAACGATATAGGGCTGCACATGGATCGGATAATATCCGTATATCCGCGGTAATTATCCGCATCCGATCCGAATTTTGCGGATATTATCCGATCCGCACTATGGTAGGATCGGATTGCAGATTTAGCAGTGATATCCGCGGATTCGATCCGCATATCCGCATATCCGCACATCACATATAAATAGCATAGTTTAAGAAAATAAACCCTAATGTGATATGAATTTTAATGTGTTATTTTATGAATTTTATGATATTTTGTTTTTAATTTTTTATGTTGTATTTCAACTTAGAATAATTAAACTTAAATTTTGTGTTATTATTTTGTTTTTGTTATTCAAGAGAACTATTATTGATAATATTTTAGAAATAAATAGGTTTAAACAGATAAAAAATGAATTTTTTGGACATTTTTTTGTAAAAACAGCCAAACAGAATCTTAAAATAAGTTTTTTTTAATTATGCGGATATATCCGATATCCGATCCGACAAAAAAAAGCGGATATCATATCCTATCCGATCCGATCCGATAAGTGCAGTGCGAATCGGATATAATTTTAGGCTATATTCGATCCGATATAAAACGAAATTAAAACAAAATAAAATTTAAGGATATTTTTAAATCTTTTATAAAATTTTAGAGACAAAAAATATATTTTACTCTAATTCTTATTATTACCAAGTAACAACAATGTGTCACAAATTATTATTATTGGCCGGTATCATTATATTATCTAGCCAATGTATTCCTTTTCAATAAAATATAAGTCAAAATACAAATAATAATAATAATAATAATAATAATAATAATAATAATAATAATAATGTGTGGGATATGGGACACAATCAAAATAGCAATCTCAATTCTCAACTTTTATGATTTCACAATTTACTACGTCTGTCGTTGTCTGCATCTGTTTGTTGTATTTGAAGCTCAATCCCTTCTTTATTTGCCGTACAACAGACACTATGAAAAAGGAGCATTACAATGAATTCCATATCTTTCTGCATGTTCCCCATTGATACTATCATCACAACTTCTCTACCACAAATATGTCATATATGCATTCATTATATTTGTTTTTTTGTATAAAAAAAATACACAAACATGTAACACAAATCAAAAGGCATTTTTTCCTCTATTATAAAAAGTTAAAAATAGATAATAATTACACAAATATATGCATTGTTTGTCGCACTTAGACATGTGCTATCATACATAGAGTGGTCCATTGGTAGAAAAAAAATTGCTAATGACAAGATGGTCGGTTCAGAAGTGGCAAACTTATCGAAAATATTTGGTAATCAAAGAAAATTAGCCAAAATCAGCCATAACTTGCTTTATTTAGTATTTATTAATTGTTATGATAATTAATAAATGTTAAATAAGACAAATTCTGGCTGTATTTTTTGTTTACCTAGCATTATCCAAAACTTGTATATACAAAAATACTATATACACGTTAAAATCGATCACCAAAATTAGTCACTATATATTTATATATAAATTAAATATATTTATTTTTAATATATATATTATATTAATCGCTAATTTTGGTGACTGATTTTAGTATAATATATCTGTCTCTCCATGTGTGTGGACAATTTTTGTCAAACACATTACAGAATAGTACCATAAACCATAATGTGAATTTTGATTTAGAGCAAAAGCAAATTCAAAATGTCAAAGGCAGTGGATATGGATATATATGAAATGGTGGTGTAGGTTCTCTGAAAGCCATGGCCATCCCATGTCAGATAACATGTGTAATTAGTAGATGTTCGTCACACAGTTTCTGTGCATGAAAGATATGTATCATGCAAAAGGAGGGAACCGATGCTTAGAAGCTAGAGATTAAGATAAAGTAATTAACAGCACAAATTCTCACAGTGAATGCGAATTTGGAAATGAAACAAGTTGGTGTTAGTAGTGGAGATTAGACTGAATTTTTATTTTGCCAAAGTGTATGTTGTCTTTGACAGTAACAACAATGATGCTCCTCTAGGCTCTAGAACCTTCAACGGATTCGTTCATGTTGAATACATCAATTCAAATCTTAAGTTTGATGTTTGATTAACACACCAATTTCTTTAGACATGATTAAATTGTTAGTTTTACCTATAAAGAATAGACCCTAACATGATACGATACGAGAAACGCGGATATACTAATTTAAATTTTTATCAAGGCATGGGGACACAACATATATATACAATATAATTTTTTATTTTTTATTTCTTATTAAATGTTATTATTTTTTTAATTGTATAAAGTATTTAAAATAATTTTTTATTTTAATAAATAATAATATATACTATTTCAAAATTCATTTCAAGAATATATTAATATAACTTAAGAGTAAGGTACACGTGATGGTATTTATTAGATGTGTCAAAGCGTGTCTGAAAAATTATATTTTACATTTTTTAAGATAGTTGGATATGAAAAACATATATGTCAGACTAGTGTCGAATAAGTGTTGTATCCGGAATTTGTTCGACATGCAAACACGATAACTCAGTAAAGTGTCCGTGTTTAGTAAGTTTTTTTACCGTTTCTTAAGCATAACTATATATTACCGAATTCAAAATCAACATACAATTTATTTATTATCGATATGGGTGTGAGGTCCAATATGTAATGTATCTATATCCCCCATCTCATTTTATGGTATGTTAATATAGAATGCTAAGAATTTATTCACTGGTAAACTGTTGAGGATATGCATGATCTAAATCCAAATCAACTGTTAAGAGAAAATGGTTATACCCAAAGAAAAAAAGAGCATTAAATCCATCAGAGCAATTGACATATTCACTGCTGGCCACTAAGCAAATTCAGCTAACCTATACAAAAAGTAGCAGAAATTTCTCAGATTCCAAACAGAAGATCATGATTGAAGCTGCAACTTGTAATTGACATTGCTTCAAAAATCAAAAGAATTTTTTTCATGTGGAATATAATTCCCAAGCACCAGCAACTCATCTTGGTTGGAAAGGATGTTTGCCCATATGAGCAATTCTTTTGAAGCCCTAGTTACGTTTCCATCACATTTTAGCATTTAAAGTCAAAATCTTTACATAGGTGGGACTGATTTAGTTTACAATGAGAGATTCTCCACTGATTGCACAAGTTAGATTATTATTCAGTACTTTGGTGACATACAGCTTTTATGATTACATTTTGGGTTGCCAAGATGATTGGAAAAATAATGCAACTTGCTTCTCTTACATTATTCCTTAGACATCAAAAGCAAATGTATTACATGAAAGTAATGACTTATGATAAGATAGAGAAGATCAAATTTACACCATTTGGTCCAACATGAATGTTCAAACTTAAAATACAAAGTTGCATGACTTTTTAAGTGATAATGTGATCTTTTAATCACTTTTAGTACCATTCATGCAATCCATTCTAGAGAAAATTAAAAGAATGATGAGTATTCCATTATTCGGATTAGAGAAAATGAAAAGAAAGGCTCCAAAATAACTGCAATAAAATAGAAGTAAGGAAAAGATAAATATTTACAAGACATTGCTAGCTATTCATTCTCTTACCATGATCACTTGTGGAACGAATTGAGTGGCAAAATGAAAAAGGAACATGATACCTCACAGGCTCATACATATGTGCTCTTGCCTTTTGAGGTCCAGACCGAGGAATAGCTATGAAGAGGAGCGTTGGACCAATGGTTGAGTTGTTTCCGTGTACCCTCAAGGTCACGGGATCAGGCCATGGAAACAACCACCAATGTAATTGTCCGGTTAGGCTGCGTACATTACACCCTTTGGGTGCGACCCTTCTCCGGACCCTGCGTTAGCACCGGATGCTTGTGCACCGAGCTGCCCTTTATTGAGGAATAGCTATGATAGATATGAATCCACTAATAAGGGCTGCAACCGCTGCCACAGCAAAGATGGGAGTTTTTCCCAACAAATAGTTGACACCATGGACACCACCATCTATTACAGGCATCAACATGATAAATGTAATAACCAGTAGCTCAAAAAAAATACAACAAATTCTATACCCAAAGTTTTTGTTCATTTATAAGAAAACAAAATATTTGCCTTTCCTCCTTCATCATCTCTCCTAAACAGACCCTTAGGCTTAATTAGTCTTAAATACATTATCACCAGAATGAAATGATTTTCATATCCAAAGTGTTATGCATTGAACATGTGTAAATCACATTTTTTGTGCCTTGGTGCTCATCATAAATTCAAAATTCAATGCTCCCCAAGAGAATACGAAATTTGGATTTTTTCTTCATGGCAGAGTAAATCTTAATGATACACACTATATTTCTCATGGAAGTTGAATAAGTTCCAAATTTACTTACTCATTTACTGAAAATAAAGCAATGCAAAACAAGATGTACCAGTGGGATAACTACATCAAGATTTAGCACTCCCATTGACAATCCTGAAGTATCAGCAGTTAATATAAATAACTCAAATTTATATCCCCAAAAAACAATAAATTAACACAAGAAGCCTGCCCACCTTGCCCAATAAGGCATATGGAACACTATAAGTGACCTGAAATAATTAGTCCAATAAGTCAGATAACATATTAAACTAAATTTGTGTGTATCAGACAATGAATGACATCATTTCCCAAATTTTCTTTTGTGACACACAATGTTTTTCTCAAAGAACGATGTTAGATGGCCAACAAATATTATCATTTTTGGCCAGCAATAATTTGCACCCATATCTACAGAAATTTTGTACACAAGAAACATATAGTTTGCACCTATATTTAACAGAGTTTTGCATACATAAATCAATACAGTTTGCACCCACATTTTTCAGAGTTTGCACACATGAATTAGTAAAATTTATTTGTTAAAGACAATTTAGTATTTATGTTGTTCAAATGATGACAAAAAATACTAAAAATTGCTTGTACTCAAGAATTTATGTTTCTCAAATGAATAGGTATGGCAACATATATGTCAGTTTAAAACACTTGACATCTTACAGCCAGAGGAGATCCAAGAATGGTAAAGATTGTGGATGCAGCAGCAACAATGGTGAATGGTGGTAGATCTTTGCCTAAGTAGCCACTTTTCTCTTCCACAAGTTCAATATCAATTCATTAATTCCTTATGTGATACAATGATAAAAGTTTTTTATTTATACTCTTAAAAGACTAAGTAATTCTAACGGGCTTAATTAGTACCCCTCCTAATATTAAATCCTAAATTATAAGATTTGAAACTCCCCACAAAAACCAAATGCCCCCATTCTAACAACTGATATTAGGAGGGCTTAATTAGTACTCCTCCTAATATTCCTGCATTGACTCTCCATTAGAACTGATATTATTCCAAGAACAACTGAATTCAACAACAAACCAAATGCCCCCATTCCAACTCCCTTTATTTGGTTCACCACCGTAAATCTCTCGTCCCATCCAATCTGTATCGGAAAGAAGAAAAGGAAACCAGGCAATCCATGTTTAAGCAGAGACAGATAGTATTATCTATAGTCTTTGAGAAATACTTGAATGTCCCAAATAACTCCCACAGGAAAGGTTCTTCTGAAGCACCTCCTGACTCCCCAATTGAACCTTGGGGGACTTCATGTGCAACCATGATGCTGATATAAAGTGGTGATCACCATGAAGCCAACGTCGAGATAGAAAGCAGACTTGAGATTTGCACAACTAATGTTGCATCCAACTGTGACTGTGAAAGGAAAAATTGTGTGCCAACCACTGTACGATCCAGTTGCATAGCCAATAATGTTACCAATGACCATAAACAGGGAAAATTTAAGCATTTGCAACTCGCATCCTTCAGTGATCCTTGGCTTACATTCCGAAAAATAGGGTGCCAATTTACTGTTTCACAGATGATCAGTGTTAATTACAAGGGATTTAAACTGACATCAAAGTCCAAGAACATAAGGGCATTTTCTTTAGGTAAGGGTGTGTGTTGAGGAAGTTCCGTTCAAACATAAAAGGTCACCTTCACAAACACAGCTTATGCAAAATGCTATGAAACTATGCCAAAACCAATTTGGAACATTTCAATTTGATATGATTTATAAATTAAGAGTATTTCTGAACATTTCATTCCAAACAACTTCAAGTTCCAAAATCTTAAGATTCAAGTAGGCCATTGAGCCATTCCATTTTCAAAGGCTTGACAGAGTGACAAAGTATTAAAACCCTGGTCAAAGTTAAATCAGTTTCATGAATCCAGAGCCTCTTGATTTCATGCTTAGTTCACGACGAACTTTCACAACTATTGTTTGATTCCAGACGAAAAATCAAGCTACAACAGAAAGATGAATTGCATCACTAACCATGCAATTCAACGGTTTCACTTCACTCAATCAGTGAAGTAAATCCAATTAACCGACAGAGCATAATCAAATTCCAAAAACGAAACCGCAATCAACGACAAATAAGTGTGTCATGCAACGATTTCAAAATTGAACTACTTTTCCTATTAATTTTACCAGTGATATCGCCGAGCAATGCTCTGCAAGGGCTTTAACTGACGTTGTTGGCAACATCAAGGATCCAAAGCCCGAACACGAAAACCGCAATGGTGCGTCGTGTCGCCGAGCCACCACCCAACTTCGGCAGCGTGCCAGAACACGAGCACCAAGAACACAATCGTCACCGGCCGAACCGGCTCCTCCAGCGGTAGCTCACGTGGCCCACGAGGGGCTGGACGAAAAGCCCGGAGAGAGGCCCGCAGAGCCATATGAAACTGTCCCACGCGTGCGAGATCCCTAGCTGCTGCACTACGGCTTCAGAAGCGAGAGCTACAGCGCCCAGCCGAACTGTATGCCGCCGGAGACGGAGGCTACTTTAAGGAGCTGCCTGAGCGCACCCGGGAGCGGGGTCGGCGTTTGGAGCGGCGTTGCTGCAAGTGGCTGGGACGGTTAATCTCGGGATTTTTCTGTTGTCTAACTATAAATAATTAGTTAGTGGTTACGGACTTGCGGTTTTAGATCCTTAGTTGGTTGGTAATGAGTTAATTGATACATTATCCAACAACCCGCCACTAATGTAAAATAGTTTTTGGGAATTACTTGGATCTTATATTTTTTTTTTTTGTCGAATTTATCTAAAAATAGTGTAAAATTTCAAAAATTATTTTAGATATGAAAAAGAAAGTGGTGTTTTTGTTAAATATTAATCTCTAGAGTGTTTTGCATAAATGTATATATTCATAAAACGCTAACACAATACGCATCATGCGTGTTGCTTTATCAGAGATTCGCAGAATTTTGAAGTAACTTTATCAGAGATTTTCAACAGAAATTCGTCACGTATCATCTCTCGGTACAACACACATTCTGCGTGTTACTTTAGCAGAGATTTTTTGTAGAATTTCGAGACAACTTTATCAGAAATTTCCAGTAGAGATCCACCACGTGGCAGCTCCAAGGCAACACATACCCTGCGTGTTAACTTTATTGAGATTCCACACATATTTTCGAGGTATCTTTATTAGTGTCTCTAAGCACAGGAACACCACGTGACAGCTCCAAGGCAACACGCACCCTGCATCTTGTAACACTCTTACTATTAGAATGTTCTGCTTTCAGCTGCGTCATTCCACTCTGGTAACGAGAATATTACGACGACTTCCATATATTTAATAATAAGATACGGGCCTTTAACACGAAATCGTATCGTTTAAAAAATCGAAAATACTTTTTCTTTTTAAATATGCATATATAACCAAATTCAAATCACAATTCTCTCATATATATAAAATTTCTTATATAAGTAACCTACAAATATACATACATACATATATATCATTACAAATCATGATTTTTATCCCTCTTACAAAAATATAATGATAAAGACGAGAAAAAAAAAAAAATATATATATATATATATATATATATATATATATATATATATATATATATATATATAATGCTAAACAATACATCTAGATACGCAGAAAGAACTCCTCTAAAATTCTTTGTCCGTCCTAAAAAAGGAAATTTATAGGGGATTGAGAACATCGTCCTTTACAGGGTTCTCAGTAAGAGTTTTTAAGAATTGTCATAAGATAATACGTATAAGAAAAGAATTAATTTTAACTGCAGTGATTATCGTTCGCCTTATGAATCTATTCAAAGCATTATCAATTAATTATTCAAAATTCAAAGTTCACATCTTTAGTTATAAGAATTTCAAAACTCAAGTAATATCTCAAAATATAACTAATTACGGCCTCCGACCCATCATATAATCAAATCAAATTACGGCCTCCGACCTAAATCAAATCAGCTCGGCTTCCGACCCAAATCAAGTCAAAACACAGCCTCCAACCCAACTCAAATCAAATTACCATCAAAACTCAGTTTCAAAACAAAATCAATCACAAGCATAAAACGTTACAAGGCAATTATAATTAGGGAACAATTACAGACAGTACAACATCAAGAAAACCCTCAACGTCACCACCGCCAGCATAAAAGATCTCTCAGTTGTTCAAGCACAAACAAAATAATACAAGAAATACACAAATAGAGAGGACAGTTAAGGCAATTAATTCAATTAGCATATAGATACAATTATGCAAATAGGCAAGCCAAATACAAGATGCACACCCCAATCAATACACACAAATGCAAATAATGCATTTCTGCCCTATGGCCAATGAACTCATCTGTCGGTTATAAGCCAAAACCCGACGTGTCCGGTAACGAACCCTGTACAGTCCCTTGGTGCGTGCATCTCCAAACTCAAACTCATTGATTCATTATATATCCATGGGGGAATCATTCAAGAAAGTCTAAGTGTCCGACCACAGATGGAGGGTCAACAGTCTCAATTCCATCTTGGAGCAAACGAGACAAAACCACCATCCTTGAATCTATCCAGGAAGCTCAAATATCAACTGAGAGCAAGTGGGATAAAACCACAATCGTTACATCTATCCCAGAAGCTCAAATACCAAGAACAAGTGGGATAAAATCACAACCCTTACATCTACTCTGGAAGCTAAAATACCATATGGGAGCAAGCGGGACAAAACCACAATTCTTACATATTAACCTGGAAGCTTAAATATCAAAATCTCTTTTAAAAGCAAGTTAAATCCATTTTTCTCTCATAAATCATTTTCACCAAATAAAAAATTTCAAATTTAACTTCAATAATCCATCTTAAATTCCATTTGAAATTCTCCAAAAGCATAACTCTCAGATTCAAATTAGTTGCACAAAACTCACTTCCAACTTCATTCTCAAATGTAATAACTTCTCAAAAATACTCCAAATCACTTCTCTTTACCAATCAAATTTAAATATTGTAAATTCGTTAAAATTTCTCAAAATATGATTTTTTAAATCGAACTCAAACATAATCATTTAAATTGAACTCAAAACACAAATTTTTTTTAAATAAATCAAACTCAAAACATAAAATTTTTCTCAATAAATCAAACCCAAAGCATAATCCTTTTTTTAATAATTCAAACTCGAAACATAATTTTTAATAAATCAAACTCAAAGCATAAATCTTTTCTTAATAAGACAAACTCAAAGCATAATTCTTTTATTAATAAATCTACCTTAAAATATAATACTTTTCTCAATAAACTCAAAACATAATTATTTTCTTAATAATTAAAAATCAACTAATATAATTCTTAAATCTAAATCTTTCTAAATAATCACTTCGAATGAAGTCTTAAATTTTTATAAAAATTTCGACAGCATCTCCTCCAAAATTCGAAATTTGTCATCCTTCGAGGGTCTCAACCAAATCATTTCTCAAACTCATTTCCAATAAATAAAACCAATTCCAATATCAAATCATTTCCAAATCTCAAATCATTTCCAATAAATCGAACTAATTCTAATATCAAAATCATTTTCAAATCTCAAATCATTTTCAAGAAATCAAACCAATTATAACATCAAGATCATTTCCAAATCTCAAATCATTTTCAATAAATCAAACCAATTCAAATTGTTTCCAATAAACCATTATCACAACCACAAAATCAACAAAATCCAGAATTCAAACAACCAATCCAGTAAATCACAATTTAAATCAACTTCAACGTAATCAATTAAAAACCATAATTTCTAGCAACCTCAATCAATCAATAATTCAATCAAGCAAACAGTTATATTCATCCAAAATAATTCAATTCAATCCATGAGACTTACAAAAATCACAAAAATGTATTTTTCATATTAATATCGACTTGTAATAATTCTTGATAGTAAAATAAGTTTAAGATAGCGATCCCTACCTTGATCGTGACACAATTACGTGACAAAACTCCTCTTTCTCTCGGGCTGCAATAGCGGTAGCCGCAACCACAACTCCAAACCACTTTTGCAACAATGGAAACTCTAATCGCAACATGTAATAACCGAAACTCAACCCTAAAGCAATAACGCTGCAAAAACGTCAGCAACATATAACGGAACAGCAATTAAAAGAATTTTTGGAGCAAAACAACCCACTGTACAAAAAAAGGAATCAAGAACGAAACAGGGACAGCTTCGGCGGTGATTCCGGCGACACCCGTGCCATACCCGGTGACCAAAATGGTGGTGGAACAGCTCCAACGGCCGTAGCTCAGTGGCAACCTCCATCCGCAACAACGGCCACCGCAGTGACAACACCCCTCCCCACCATCACCTTCTCTCTTCCCGACGTCCAGTTCCAGCGACGGACTCACCCATTGGAGGCGACAGACGCGACAACGGCAACGGGTTGTAGCAGCTCGATGGCGGCGAGACAGAACGACGACAATCCTTCTTCTGTGTCTCCTCTGTCGCGCTCGTTCTCTCTCTCGAATGCATCTCTCTCTCTCTCTCTCTCTCTCTCTCTCTCTCTCTCTCTCTCTCTCTCTCTCTCTCTCTCTCTCTCTCTATTCTAGCCTCCCGACAGTGACGCGACAGCAGTAGTGACGACGGAATAGCCCCCTTCCTCTCTTCCTTTCATCTCCGTCGTTGGTCTCTCTCTTTTTGTTTTCAGCGTGTGTGTATGAAATAAGGCTGCGTTTGTTTTTTAAGACAGGACAGGACATGACACTAAGACAGAGACAATAAGACGGAGACACTAAAAATTATTTTTTGTGTATTGTGTTTGGATACGATGGATAAGACACTAATGTAATGTCCTGTATTATGTTTGGATAGACATGGACAAAACTAAGATATTATGCGAAATGACTAAAATAGCCATGTGATTCCAAATTTTTTACATCAAGTACAAATTAATTTAATAAAAAATAAGAGTATATAGGAGTACATAAAATTACAAGAAGAATTGGTCTATAAACCAATAAGATAAAAATGGTATTAAAGTAACAAAATTAAGAATAAATAAAATAACATAAAATAAAAAAATGAATTAAGTCTCCATTAATACAGCATGCCATAAAGAAGAGAATAAACGATAAAAAGGAATAAATTAATTATCTAATAAGAAATTCTAAAAAAAAAAGAGTATCTGAAAAAAAAGAACGCAGAGAAAAAAGAATTACAATACAGGGAAGAAGCTAAAATTAGAAAAAATAAGAAGGGATAATAGTATAATAATAAAAAATATCTATGGATAAAAAAGAAAAAATTTTGATAAAAAGTCCGTGTCCACTCTTTCAAATCCCGTGTCCATCATTGTCCTTCGTAAAAGAGTGGACACAAAAATATAAAATAGTGTCCTAGAGACAATGTGTTCTGTGTCCATGTCTCTACCTCCAAACATGTTTTAATTCTTAATTGTCCATGTTTCTGTGTCCTGTCTCCGAAAACAAACGCTACCTAAAAGGGAGGGGGTTGGCGGTTGTGATAAGGAAAAAAGGGTGAAGTGTGTTTGTGTATAGTTAGGGTTAAGATTTTGTTATGTTAAATTAAGATTTGTGTAGTGTAAAAATATTAATGAAAATAATAAAGTAGAATAATAATTTAAAATTAAATTAAATACAAAATAATTATCTTTAATATATCATTTAATTATCAGCTTATAAATTATTTTTAAATAAATACTAATTCAATGAAAATTGAGATAATTAAATTAATTTCCTCTAAAATTATAAATGAGGTTCAAAATTTAAATATTCAAACTAAAGCATATAAAATTCTCAGTATTCTCTAATTGCTACAACTTTAAATCATAAATAGAAAAAATATTCAATTAATATAAAAATCTCTGAAAAATATACTCTTGAATAAATAAAACAAATCGTAAATAACTTATTATTTAATTTCTGAAAATTCGGAGTCTTACATTCTATTCCATTTATAAAAATTTTCGTCCTAAAAAATTAATACAGAACGAAAGAGATTTCATATTACTTCACTTTTAAGCACATTTAAGGAAAAATAAGAAGGTCTGAGCATGCATGTATATATACAATTTCAAATACCAAGATTCTCATGTGGCATAAAGATACAAGGATATAAGTGTGATGCGAAACACAAGCTATAGACGTGATGCAAAAGATTATATGGTTCAAACATGTGATAACAGTGTAATGTGGCGAAAAGTTTACAAAACAGGCTGGCGTTAAAACAACATGATTAACGTTCACACAATGATCTCGCACTGACTTCAGAAATTCAACTTTCCAAATTTCAACATAACTTATAACAACTCATCCGAGGGTTCTCAACCTCGTCAAACACTTTGCAAACCTTACTATTGGTCATAAGTCCAACATCGACAAACTCTTTTGCGAGAATCAAAACTCTACAATATCCTGTGACATCATACACTCACAAGCTTCACCTTCCGCGTCCACAAAATGCGTCCTAAAGAACTAACATATCGCTTGGTATATCTAATGGTCACATTTGACACCAAAATAAATCTCAAGTCACTCAAAAAAATACAAGACCTCAGAAAAAGGTCAAGCAACAAGGACAAGGTTCTCAAAGATTTCTAAGGTTGTGGGTGAACTTTTAAAGTATAGCTCGTCCTTTACATATTGTAATACACATTTTTTTTGATAAAGTAAGTATAACTCAGACGCCAAAAAATACGGTATGTGCTACTTATAAAAAACATTTTGATATTCAAGTCAATAATTATTTAAAAGATATTAAATTTCTGTGAATATAAAATATTAGATATAAAATAGAACTTATAAAACTTATTATGTGATACTTGTTTAATATTAAATACAAAAGATATCTTTTATTTGCAAATAATTGACTAATAACATTAATAATATGGCGGTTTAATCATTAAAATAGTGATTAAAGTCATGAAGTTTGTCGGTTATAAACTTTGAATTAAGACAAATAAAATTGACTTATGAGTCATCATGTATAATAAAAATTCAGTTATAATGTATCGGATCAAAATAAATTGCTTTAATTATCTATATAAAATATATATTAATCATGTATAAAATAATACATGTTTAGTGTACCCAATATATAAATATATAAACATCGATTTTTGGCATGTTCAATATTTTTTATTAAAAAAATAAAAAACATCAAAATTTATTATTTTTTGTTATTATTTAATTATTAATTCAATTTTTTTAGTCTAATTATTTTTTTAGTCTAATAATCTAACAATATATTTTATCTCATATTTTAAATATTAATAACTAACTGATGATAAAAAATAATAAATTTTAAGAGGCTTTTAACATTTCTCTTAAAAAACACTTGTCAATAATTTAAAGATGGTACAACTTTTTCTTCTAATCTTTAATATATTAAAACTATGATTTTTTTTTTTTGTTAAAAAAAATGTACTATTCTTAAAGTCTTAACAAGTTTGTATTGGTAGGAAAATCCAAATTTAACGGAAGCAAAAATAATACAAGCTCGTAATGAATGCCATTCGTAGGAAATTGAGCATTCAAGTAATTTTTGAAACTCCTTTTTTAGCCTTATTACTCCATCCTTTCCTATTTTATTCAGATTGAGCCATTGAAGAAATAATGGCATTATGGCATTATCTCTTTGTAAGGAGGGGCTAAGGACATACAATTTTGGCAGGACAGATCCAAAAATTTTAATATGCAAGAATTAATTTTTAGATGAATTTTTTATTATTTGTTAATTATATAAAATAACTTAGACATAATATATATTTTTACAAAAAAAAAATTAAAATACAGAATATAATTATCAAAATATAATGATATAAGTCGTTAATAATAATAATAATATAATATTAAATATATTAATCTTTTAAAATTATTAAAAAAGCAAATAAATTTTTTAAAAACAGATATAAAGATGAGTATATAAAAACTAATTTAAAAAATACAAAAATTTAAGTGCATAATAATAAATTGGTTAGTTGAAAAATATCAATAAATGAAATAATTAAAACATAAATCTATTACATATTAAAAAATAATATATATAAAAACACTAAATCACATAATATTTTTTGTTTCTTTAAGCATATATCTCATATATAAATATAGTTCTTTAAGACGTTAACAGAACACTGACATGAACAGTCAAATGCCACAGTAAATTCTGCAAAACAATGCCGTTTTAATTTTGGCATTCAAATAGTTCAAAAACAATATCATAAATGATGTTTATTAAAATTTTTCCTCCTAAAACAAGTATTATGGTGTTGTTTTTGGCTATTTAAGCACCAAAACTAAAACTGCATCATTTTACATATTCTAATATGGCATCAGATTGTCCACGTTAATGTTCTATTAACGTTTGTGTGCCAAAAATTATCCTAAAGACTAATGTGAGTCACATTTACAAAGTTTGAAAATTAAATAGATATAATTAAAACTTTAAAAGCTAAATTTAAATCCTGTAAGACCCATAATTTTAAAAAAAAATATATTATTATGAGTTAATCTCAACTTATTTATTCATTAAAGACTTTGTTTTTAGATAATTATTTTATTAAAAGTAATTAAATCAAGTTTTGACAATTAAATTAGAAATTTTACTTAATTTTATAATTATTGAATAATTTTCTATATTTAAGTTATAGAGCTTAACATTTGTAAAAGAATAAGAATTTTATATGATTTAGCTAAATAATTGAGATTTTAGAATTTAATACTTTAATTTTATAAAGAAAATTAATTATCTTTAATTTTAAATTAGAATACTTAATTAAAATCCAATTAGCAAATTGATAAATAAATAATATTTTTAAAATAATTTTAAAGAATTAAATTAGATTTTAAATTTATACATTATATCATAATTTTTATTAGAAATCATGTGTAGCTTTGGAAACAGACTTTATTAACAACCTTCTTGCACCATTATTATTATTATTATTATTATTATTATTATTATTATTATTATTATTATTATTATTATTATTATTATTATTATTATTACTCCATTCAGCCACACACATACAGACACCCATACCTCCCATGTTTCCTTCAGTAGCCGCCATTACCCCCTTACCCTCCTAACTCCTTCACATCGGTAACACACACAAACCCACACATACTGAGACAGAGAGAAAAGAAAGGAAAGAGAGAAAAGAGGGCTGAACGGAGAAGAAGGAAGGGAGGGGGACGACCGCCGCCGACGCGTCTTGCCATAGCCACCGCCACCGAGCTGCCGGACCGAGCTAAGAAGGAGAAGAGGCCGCTGTTGTCATCGAGCTTGCTGTCGTCCATAGCCGCCGCCGTTGTGCTCCAGCTCGTTGCCACCATCGCGGACCGTCGCTGCCACCGCGCCATTCATCGCCGTCGCAAGGAAGACCAGGACCGAGGGAGAGAGCCGCGCGAGGAGTCGCCGTCGCCGCCGTTCGCGAGAGAGAGAGAGACGCGCTGCGCGGGAGTTGCCGTCGTGGGGTGTGTTGCCGTTGAGAAGCTGTCGCCGCCAGATCCGCCGTTGTCAGAGCTTCTGTCCGAGTCCTGCCGCCGGAGAACACCTCTGCCGCCGGTGAGGTTTTAAGTTGGTTTTCGTTTCCTTTGAATTTCCGGGAGCTTAATCATCGCTGTATGTTTGTTTCAGTCGCCGTTGCCGGAGTTCTGGTCGTCGCCGCCGTTCGAGGTGGCTGCCGGAGCTGCCGCCAAACCGGTTCAGCGACCGCCGCTGTTTCATTTTCTTAGTTCGGTAAGTATTTACGTTTCGGAAAGCCGTGTTAATATTCTGTTATGTTTGGTTATAAACTCTGAGATTCTGGTAACGTAGGGTTGTGTTTTGAGCATTGCATGTTGCTTTTAAGTTGCTGTGAGTGCTGCAAAAGTGATCAGGGACAGAGTTTGCGGTTGCTGTTGGTTTCGGGTTAAGAGAAATGGTTTCGTTGACGCATTTTAAGTTATGGTTTCGACGAGTCGAGGTAGGGGTTTTTCTTAAAATCTAATTTATATTACAGAGTTGTGATAAATAGATACTAAAGTGAGAGAACATATGCTTGTGATTATAATTGTCTTCTAAATGTGGTTGTTTGCTGGACTGAATGACTGATTGCTTGATTGCTTGAGTAGTTTGTGATTGCTGAAAAAAAAATTGGTTTGAAAGGTTATTTAGCTGATTATTATGAAGAATGGCTTTTCTTGGTTTTGAAGCTATTTTTGATGATGTAAAGGAATTGGCTTTGGAAATGGTTTAATTTTGAGTTAGTGACTTTATAAATGATTTAGTATTTGAGCTGGTTTGATTTTAAAAAGAGATTTATTATGGGCACTGATTCACTTTGAAAATTATTTGATATTGGAACTAGCCGAATCTTGGAAAATGATTGAGGTTTTGGAAAGGTTTGAGAAATGTTTGGATGGGACCCGAAAAGGGTGGCAGAATCCGAGTTTTAGAGGAGATGCTGGCGAAATTTTATAAAATTAGAAGTTTCATTTGAAGTAGTTATTTTAAAAGGTTTAATTTTAAGCATTATATGATTTAAAAATACTTCATTTATCAAAGAAAGAGTTATGTTTTGAATTGAGAATTGTTAGTGAACGAAACGGAAAGAAGGATGATGAGGATTGATTTGAAATATGATTTTTGAATGAATTTGGAAATGGATATGGATTGACGAATGATGATGATATTGAGAATGGCTTAGATATTGATAAATGATGAATGAATTATTTATATGGCTTATGAATTTGAAATATCTGAGATACGAGGTTCCCTGGAGTAAGTGCCGTGGCTTGCCACCACGTGTACCAGGTTGAAAACTCGATACTCTGTTGACCCTACGACGTAAGTGTGACCGGGCACTATATAAATTCCCGGGAATGTTACCCCCATTGAGCAATATTGATTATTTGAGAAAAAACTATGCATAGACTCTTGGGGATGCACGTCGGGGGACGTCTAAGGACAATTCAGACTTGTCGGGTTGGCTGGATAACCGACAGATGAGCCTCATCAGCCATAGGACAGGCATCCATCATATGCATTTGTATGCTTTGCTTGGGTTTGAACTTGTTTTGGTTTGCCTAATTGCTAAACTGTTCTTAACTGCTACTTGAACTATTTGCTGTAACTGCTACCTACTTGTGCTTTCCTTGTCTGTCTTGCCTGTGTTTGTCCTGGCGTGCTACATTTGAGAATGAACTTGGATGCTGAATTAATGATTGTGTTGTTTGATTGCGTGGTTGATTTCTGATTGAGATTTTTCTTATAAGAAAGGAAAGATTTCGGATTTCTGAAAGATTAAACATTGTTTCTTTGAAAAGGGTTTTGAATGATTTCCTATTGGTTTTAAAAGATTCATAAGGCAATGATAATCACTGAGTTTGAAAACAATTTTCTTATTGAATATCTTCTTATGACAACTTTGAAACTTCGTGGTGAGACCGTGTGGTTAGGTTCTCACCCCCCTACAGCTTTATCTTTTCAGGAACCGGATGAAGAAGCGTTAAGAAGAGTTATACTGCGTTTGGTTGATATGTTGTTGTACTAATTAGATTATTTTATTCCCTCGTCTTTGTTATTACAAATTTGTAAGAGGGATAGGAATTGTATGTTTTATATGTATATTATATTATGAGTTATTATGTAAGGAGTCTTGTATATGAATCTATGCCTGTTTGTACTTTTATTAAGATAAAGTGTTTATTTTCGGTTTTCAAGGAAATCAGCGATACAGTGTCGAGTCACAGGCTCCTATTTTAGTATTTAATATATAAAGTAATCGTAATACTTTTTGCTATCAGAGTGGCGCAGCCGGAAGCGTGACTTCTGATAGTGAGGGTGTTACAAATCCACATACAAATTTAGAAATCAAATTGAATATTAACCGAATCCAGATTTACATCATATGCCCATCTGATAAGAGCTATATCACAGTTTGTTTCCGGTGCATGTTATATTTCATCAAAGTATGCTCCAATGCTCCATAGTCCACAAAGAATAAATAAGCTCATTACTTATAGTTACTTAGATTTTTTTTGGTGACTTATAGTTACTTAGATTGAAGGAATATATGCTTGGAGCATAGCTTATGAGGAAACAACTGCGACCAGAAAAAGTTAACGGTCACCACCAAATTGGTGTCACTCGTCTAAAGCAACGATGAATTGAAATTCTAAAGAGGTGGCAATGTTTGTGAATCCCAAATTAGTTAGTGGTTATATGGAGTAAGACAACTTTATATCACATCATCATAGATCTTTTCCTAGAACACTTTGATTATCACGCTTAATCAATGTTTCTGAACACTTTGATTGCATAATCCGCTTCTTGTAATGATGTTTAATAAGGAAACCATCTAAAAAAACACTACCTACCTTCTAATTATTTGGTAGGCTGAATTGCTTTGGCATGTTCCACGTAAACCTAAACATTCTTTTTTGGAAAAAAGAATCACAAACACCACCCAAGCAAGAATAGAAATACGCTTGACCAATTTTCAAATAAACTGACAAATCAAAACATACTCGTGTCATAATTATAAGCATTGAATATATACGAATATAAAAATTTAAAAAAAATAATAAAAAGGATTAAGATACTTAAAAATCCAATGGTAATCATTGATTAAAATCATTAAATATATATCAATTATTTGAGTTTTCCAGAAGAAAGGGGAAATTTCAGGTAATACAGCTGATCTATTCATGGGGTTGAATTTCATGTTGCTTCTCTCCATCTGGAAAAAGTTCATCATTCTTTGAATGATAATATTCTTCCATCAGATTTATGGCCTTTGTTTCTGGGGTTTTTCCATGCACATAGCTTGATAATCTATCATGTATAACAGTAGAAAAATATTCTCGTTCAAGACATAGCCTAAGAATCTCTGATGCCCCCTCCAAATCTCCCTTGTCCTTAAGGTAATCAATACATGTAGCCAAAGTAAATCGATAGGGCTTCCATGTTGATCCAGGTTGACCTGCCAAAATCGCTTTCTTCATTGTTTGAATAGCATTATCCATATCATTGTTCCTGTAATAGCCATTTGCCAATCGATCCCATATACTACCGCCTAATTCATTGCAACTCTTTGAAAGCCTATCAACAAATGCTTCAGCTTTTTCCACCAGACCATTCTTACAATATGCACTCATCATCACATTCGGAATCCTGATGTCGAAGCATGTATTTCCAAACTCCCATTCCTCGAAAATCCTCTCAGCTCCATCAACATCCTTAAGCGTAGCTAATGCGGTCAGCATACAGATGTAATTCGTGTTGCAGGGTCTGTTTAGCCTTTTGCACATATCCCAAATACGATAAACATCGTCCTTTTTTCCCATGGAGCCGTACATAGTTAGAAGAGATTCATAGGCAGCCCTCCTCCTCTTGGGTTCAATCAGGTACTCCGATTTCCTCAGCATTGCATATGCTTTCTCATGTTGGCCAGCCTGAATATAAGCCTTTGCTGCAATAGAGTACGTTATCCAATCAATAGTTGCCTTAGGATCAGCTTCCATCCGCAATAGTAAGCTCTCCAGCCCATCTATGTCCTTAATGGCCGCATACGCATCCAGCCGAGTATTAAGCGACACAGAGTCATACATGTCCTTCGATAACATTTCTCTCATCAAATTGTCAAATTTCTCAAGTTCACTTACTCGAACATAGAGCTTTAACAGAGCATTATAACTCAATACCAAATTTATTGTATGCTTACAAGCGTACTCTTTTAGTTTCTCCATGGTAGCCTCGGCTTTCTCCACAGAGTTATGTTGTGCATAGCAATTCAAAAGAGCACCATAGACCTTGAAATCTTTTACAGAATCTGAAAGGCTATTAAAGTATTTCTCTGCTGGACCTAAGCCATGAACTTTTGCTATCAAGTCAAGACGTACAGCTATGTCTCCAGATGTCAAATGATGTTTCCTTTCATCACCCATCCATTCTAATACCTGATACAAAAATAAAAATGATCAAATCATTATTGGTCCTAAAGACAATTCATACCAACCAAATGCTCTAGATGAGCACAATCCTAGCAAAATTTGGAATATGATAGATAAGTATAAGCAAAACAAAAACAACAAAGTTATGATAGAGAAATGTTAGCCCTTAACCATTTATAATAGTATTTGTTCTAAATAGTTTGTCTGCAGTAGGAATTGCCCATAGTTTCAATAATATATGTATATATCAAATCAAATTGTTTGATCCTACTTATTTAAGTAGGACATTTGTTTTAACATAACTTAGGGACCCGTACTCGGTACTCTTGTCCATTGTTGATGGCAACCTAAAGAGCGAACTCCAAGCTAATGTTCTTAGGATGCTAGATGATCCCGAATCAAGGGTTGTCAACATAAAGTGATCCAAATCTTCCGAGAATGTTGGAACTACCTTCCAAATATGACTTAGCATCACATGCCTTTAGGTGCGGTTTTTCAGGAGAGACTTTGATAAGGACTCTGTTGGGATCTTGCCTTGCAATGGGGTAGAATGTGCCACAATATTAATCTAAAACTCTTCTGCCCAAGAATTATACCAGATCAAAAAAATAAATCTAAAACTCTTCCACAATGCCATCTAATCATGAACTCATTTTCAATATATATATATACATATATAAATAAACCAGGCACTTAACGATTCAAAGAGTTAGTTCCAATCCAATATGAAGGAACTCATGTCCTTTAGGCATATTGTATTCATGAAAATCAAATCCTTCTCAAATTCAATAAAGCTCAAATTATATTCAGACATTCACAAATGAAAATGTTCAGCTTTTCGAATTATTAAAAACAAATTTAACTAACCTGAAGGGCATGGTTGAAGCGACGATGAGACCTAAGCTGCTTGATGAAGAACTGGAGCTCGGAATGCCTGACGTGTCCGCCCTCTTGGACCCATTGATCCAGAATATGGTTCATGGGAGTGTTGGGGTGTCCGGCTCTCGATATTCGAAGGAAAAGGTGATCGCTTGGAGCTTGATAGTTGTGCAGCATAGCCCTCTGAACCACCCAAGAACGGGTGCTGAACAGGTTCCATTTCTTCGGAAACAGATTCATTATTCTTGTTCTGCAAATTGTTCAGCTTAAAACCCCAAACTAAAACCCTGCCTCAGGTAAAAGGGGAGGGCAATTTTTCATTAAAAACTGGCCAAAGCCCAAAAAAAACAGCAAACAACAATCAAAAGCACAAAATGCATTCCAAACCAAAAAACAAAATACACAAAATGTCAAAGCTCAATTAGCCATCATCTTATGCAGCCAAGACGCAGGAGATTTCATTCTAATTGCTGGTGTCACGCAGTAACTCAATTGCCACTATTTGAGGTGGCTCCTCCCAAATTGATTTGTCGTACTCCCCTCTTCCAAATTAAGTATATTATACTCACACTCTAAATTTTCAAAATTACATACATAATCCTATGTTAGATTAATATATCACCTGATCGAACTTGATTTGTGCATCTAAATAATACAATTAGATTGCTTAGTGCTAATATAAGAAAATAATCCTATGAAAATTGAAATGAAGAAATTGATAAAATAATAAAAGAAATAATTATTATTTTTAAATTTGTATTTTTTTATTATATATGAATTTTATAACCTTAATTTTTAAAGCCAGTAAATTAAAGACAATAAAAACCACAGAATATGAATTCTAAACCAGAGACAACAATAATTGAAGAATAAAAATGAAAAATCAGTAAATCACAAATTAAAAATTAAAAATCCTAAAAAGATTACCTTCTAGAGCATAGAGGTGAGGGAGTACCGTAAGGCTGGACGCGGCAGAACTGGAGAAGAGGTGGCCCGAACCGCTGCGGAACTGGGGCCGAGGGCGGTGGTGCGCGACGGAACTGGAGCAGAGGAGGGAGGAGCGTGGCAGGAATGGAGCAGAAGAGGGTTGAGCGTGGCCGAACTGAAGCAGAGAAGGGCTGGAGCGTGGTTGAACAGAGCCAACGCGGCGGAACATCGGCTGCTCGACGGACGAACGATGCGAGATGATTTGCAGTGAGACGGCGGATACTGGAATAGAGCGTAACAGGGAAGGCGGCTCCGAGCAGTTGCGACGGCGGTGGTGACACTGCGGTGGCTGGACAGAGCAAGTGTTCTAGTGAGTGAGTGAGTGAGTCAGGGAAGGCGATAGGGTTACGGATGCATGAAAGATACCCCTGATTAATTTTAAAGTTTAAACTTCAATAAAATAAGAAAAATGTATAATACCACGTCTATTTTCATAATACTATTTTTTTTTTTTTATCAAAGATAACATACTCGAATTGAGTACACAAAGAGTATGGCATTTGAGTTATAACTCATTGACTATTTTCAAAATACTACTTGTTTTAATAACTTCATGTAAATATATAACATAAAAAGATCGAGTAAAATAGTATTATTAAAAATAAAAATAACATTATCATTTTTTTATAATAAGTTCTGACTTCTATTTTTTAGTTTAATTTTAATGTATTATTAGTATAAAATATTTTATATAATTATTTAATTATATTATTTTTTAAATAATTATTTATACAATAAATATAAAAAATATTATTTTTTTGATATATTATTACAAAATTAAATGTATTTATAAATAGTTTCACATTAACAATATACTAAAATTAAAATCTATTATTTTTAATTTTTACAAATTTTTCTATGTATGATATAATCAATTTATAAAGATAGAAAAATAATATGAAAAATTGATTTACTTTTAACTAATGGTGACTAACAAATTCTTTTAAAAAAATTTGTAAAAAGCAAAATAAATTATATTTATATTAAGGGTTAAATTATTCTGAAATAAAGAATTCGATAAAAATTATTTTTAAAATTTAAGATTATAAAATTTATATATAATAAAAAATACAAATTTACAAATAATAATTATTTCTTTTATTATTTTATAAATTTCTTCATTTCAATTTTCAAAGGATTATTTTCTTATATTAGCACTAAGCAATCTAATTGTATTATTTAGATGCACAAATCAAGTTCGATGAAGTGAAATCAGGTGAGGTCAGTATATATATTAATCAAACGCAGGATTATATATGTAATTTTGAAAATTTAGAGTGTGAGTGTAATATACTTAATTTGGGAGAGGGGAGTACGACATATCAATTTGGGAGGAGCCACCTCAAATAGTGACAATTGAGTTATTGCGTGACACCAGTAATTAGAATGAAATCTTCTGTGTCTTGGCTGCATAGGATGATGGTTAATTGAGCTTTGGCATTTTGTGTCTTTTTTTTTTTTGGTTTGGAATGCATTTTGTGCTTTAGATTGTGCAGTTTTTTTTTTTTGCATCAACAATGGACAAGAGTACGGAATACGGTCCCTAAGTTATGTTAAAACAAATGTCTTACTTATTTAAGTAGGATCAAACAATTTGATTTGATATATACATATATTACTGAAACTATGAACAACTCCTACTGCAGACAAACTATTTAGAATAAATACTACTATAAATGGTTAAGGGCTAACATTTTTCTATCATAACTATGTTGTTTTTGTTTTGCTTATACTTAATCTATCATATTCCAAATTTTGCTAGGATTGTGCTAATCTAAAGCATTTGGTTGGTATGAATTGTCTTTAAGACCAATAATGATTTGATCTTTTTCATTTTTCCATCAGGTATTAGAATGGATGGGCGATGAAAGGAAACATCATTTTAACATCTGGAGACATAGTTGTATGTCTTGATTTGATAGCAAAAGTTCATGGCTTAGGTCCAGCAGAAAAATACTTTAATAACCTTTCAGATTCTATAAAAGATTTCAAGGTCTATGGCGTTCTTTTGAATTACTATGCACAACATGATTCGGCGGAGAAAGTAGAGGCTACCATGCAGAAACTAAAAGAGTACGCTTGTAGGCATACGATAAATTAGGTATTGAGTTATAATGCTATGTTAAAGCTCTATGTTCGAGTAATTGAATATGCGAAATTCGATAGTTTGACGAGAGAAATGTTATCCAGGGACATGTTCGACTATGTGTCGCTTAATATTTTGTTGAATTGAATTGATGGTACACGTTTGACTTCTTTTTCTTTCTTCGTGTGAACTTGTTTTCTGTTGAGATAGTACAGGAGATATTTAAGTTTTGTCTCTTAACTCGTTAGGAGATTCTTTTGTTTTGTCTCTTGTTGTGTAGATTCAGAAACAGAGATGAGAGTAGATATTGACACACTGATATATTCTGATTCAGCTACTTCGTGCAATATAGCTTATATCCAGTCTCTATCACAACTGTGACAGAATTTCACTATCTTTTCAATAGATTACAATCACTAATTCTCCCTAAGATTCTACCCAATCCTATTTGGGACAAGTCCTGTTTTTAACCCAAACCGAACTTGACTAGGACTCAAACATAGTTTTCAACAGTAAAGTACTAACTCAACTTGCAAGGGAATCTCCACAGGATCATGACACAAAACAGAAATACATACAAAGAATTTTTGAGATAACTATTGCTTTTTCTCCAAGTCTAGCTCACTGCCTTTTTCTACTCATTGGCTTTTTCTTACAAACCTCACCATATTTGTCTTTTTCAATAAGACTCAAACAGACTAAACTGAAAAAAAGAAATACAAAATGGTAGCCATGAAGGAGAAGAACTTAGAACAGCTTAGGAAGTTATGAGAACCGAACCAAGTGCTTTGTTCCACTCACTTACTTACCCCTTGGTTATTCACTCTTATTATAGAAGAGTGAACCCTCCAAGGTTTGAACCAAGTTCAACACTAGGGTTGTCTTCTTCCTCCTTTATCAGAGCTCGCAGCGGTGTGGTCAGTAGAGAGAGAGAAAATGCCGAATCTTTGACATGCAACATACGTTTCTCTTTTATCCTTTTTCTTCAAGTTCCTCTGAGATCTTGACTGTGAATATTTTCTTTGGCTCAAAGTTTGGTTTTGATCGTGGATTCAAGGTAGAGCACAATTGACTTCTTCTTTTTCATTGTTGCTTGATTTGTACTTGAAACTCAGTAGATTTCTTCATGATTCCTTAGTATAGCACAAATGAAAAAAGTAACTTTTGAGGATACTCTCTCAGGATAGGATTTGCTTCTTTGTTGTAGCCCTTTTTCTTGCTTGAAATTGAAAACAAGCTTTTGTTTCTTCGCTAAGCCCTAGCTTCGGATCTTTCTTCTTTCTTGGTTCAATAACTTGATGTGATATGGAAGGAAAAGAAGAGAGAGAAGAAAGAGATTGTGTTCGGTAAAAGTGAAAAAAAATTCAATTGAATTTTGAGTTGATTACCTGGTTAGATACTAGGTTGAAGAAAGATGGGTTTGAATATCATCACCGAATTGAGCTTGGATCTTTATTTGGGATAAATTTGATCTTTCTTATGGTTCAGCTTGTCCCAGTCTTCATGGATCAAGTTTTGAGTGAATGGAGTGGTATGGTTGAAATATGTGTTGGCCAATATGTTTGTGTTTGTGAGCTTGATCTTTTGCTTCTTGGACTGTCTTTGATTGAATTATTTTCCTGCACACTTAAACAAAAACATCACACAACCAATTGATAAAAACCAATAATATTTGATCATCACTTTAATCAAGTTTTAGTTTTCCAAACTCAACAATTGCGTATGCAGCCATTAAAGACACAGATAGATTGGAGAGCTTACTATTGCGGATGGAAGCTGATCCTAAGGCAACTATTAACTTGATAACATACTCTATTGCAACAAAAGCTTATATTCAGGTTGGCCAACATGAGAAAGCATATGCAATGCTGAGGAAATCGGAGGACATTATTGAACTCAAGAGGAGGAGGGCTGCTTGTGAATCTCTTCTAACTATGTACAGCTCCATGGGGAAAAAGACGATGTTTATCGTATTTAGGATATGTGTAAAATAAAAGGTTAAACAGGCCCTGCAATACGAATTAAATCTCTATGCTGACCGCATTAGCTAGACTTAATGATGTTGATGGAGCTGAGATGATTTTTGAGGAATTTGGAGTCTCGAAATACATGCTTCGACATCAGGATTCCGAATGTGATGATGAGTGCACATTGAAAGAATGGTCTGATGGAAAAAGCTGAAGCATTCGTTAATAGGCTTTTAAAGAGTCGCAATGAATTAGGTGGCAGTATATGGGATCGATTGGCATATGGCTATTACAGGAACAGCGATATGGATAATGCTATTCAAACAATGAAAAAAGCGATTTTAGCAGATCAACCTAAATTAACATGAAAGCCGTATCAATTTACTTTGGCTACATGTATTGATTACCTTAAGGACATGGGAGATTTGTTAGGGGCGTCATAAATTCTTATGCTATGTCTTGAATGGGGTCATTTTTCTACTGTTATACATGATAGATGATCAAGCTATATGCATGAAAAAATCCCAGAAACAAAGGCCATAAATATAATGGAAGAATATTATCATCCAAAGAATGATGAACTTTTTCTAGATGGAGAGAAGCAACATGAAGTTTAACTCCATGAATAGGTCAACTACTTTATTAGAATGAAATCTCCTACGTCTTGGCTGCATAAGATGATGGCTTTTTCACTTAAATAAAATAATCCCCTTTTAAATTTATCTTATTCTCCTAAAGTTATTTTGGAAACGTGAATACTTTTTTTTTAATAATATATAAATTATCCTAGGATCTTATGGTTTATATAATATGTTAACCACTGCACCTTAGACGATTTATGCTTGAATGGCTTGGGAAAAATTATAAGTAAATCGTATCAAGATAACCAACTTTATCAGTTTGTTAGTAAATCATTTTAGGGTAATTTGTTTTACGTATTTCAAGACTAAACCACAACAGCCACAATTTATGCTTAATTTGGCACACTCTCAGTACCCATCTATGATTTACCCTCAACTTAATAAAGCTTAAGACTCAAAACAATTTATGAAGAACATGAGTCTATAAATATAGGAGGATAGTATAAACGGCTCAAACAGAAAATTTATTAAGTTTGAGAGAGATTTAAGAGAGATGTAACTTAAAGTATTATATACGTCTATATCTTTTGTTGAGATAGGCCATATTTAAATTTAAAAATTTTAAAATTATAAGAGCACCCTTATTTATAATTTTTTTTAAAACTAATACGAGTACATTGATTTTTCAATTTTTTTTTAAAACTAATACGAACACTTTTAAGGGCTAAATTTCTCCATCATAACTATGTTATTTTTGTTTTGCTTATAAAAAATTTAATACAAATCGGACCATCTAATTTGTTCATCATAAAATTTAACCGTCAAATTTCTCAACTAATTTTATTATCTTTTATTCTTTTAAATATGAGAATCCAATTTATTAATTAAAATGTTTAAAAAATTAAAATCTATACTAAAAAAAAATCCTAACTAATCATTACAGTGAATTACACACAATCTTTTTCCTTTTCTAAAAAAAATTAACCACATCTAACACATATTTAAAAAAAAAGAAAGAATGAACAAAAGTACATATAAATTTTCACATGATAAGTGGTAGGCAGATATATACTCTAATTTTTTAACAAGTTATCGGTATACACCAATATTAAATTTTGTTGTCAATTTTATTCTTCTCGACTTAGTAACTTTTTCAATGATAATGACTACTAGATGATCCTGTGTATTGTATAATATGACTCTTTTGATGACACAATATCTGAAAACTAAATAATAAATTGTTGAATTTATTAAATTTGAATGAAAAAAATTTACAAGCCACATCTTTATTTTTAAGTTGTAGTCCTTGATGCACATTCACTTTTTGGCGAAAAAAGGAAGAGAAAGAAGATTCTAACTGGTTTTGTAAACTTTTTTTAATTCAAATTTTATAAATCTAATAATTTATTATTTAGTTTTCATTGTGTCATAAAAAAAAAGGGGGTCACGGCACACAATACACAAAATTATTTAATAGTTACTACTTTTAAAAAATTATCCAAGCGATTAAAAGGTAAAAATAATAATAAAACTTAAGATTAATATATACAAATAATTTATTAAAAAATTAAAATGTATATCTATCTACTGTGTAAAAATTTTATATGTACTTTTTTCCTTTATTTTAAAAAGGAAACAAGTAGAAGGCTTAAAGCCCAAAGAAAACCAACCCAGCTGGTAGAGTCACGCAGTAAGCCAGTAATTCGGACGACAGAAGCGGCGGAGGATCGTCCCAGACAGTGTCCCTTTCTCAAGGTATGGCGGAACATCCCCTCCAACCCTCTTTTCCCCGCTCCTCATTAATTCGGTTTAGGAGTAAACCATGGCGATAATTCTATGCAGGTGGGGAGGTCTTTTTTGTAATTTTAATCATACACCTCTCTGTTCCTCAGATTCAAAATGCCTCTCCAATCTCTACTTTTTCTGATCCCTAATTCTCTTTCAGATTCTGTTGTTATTTAATAAACACAGTTTTTGTTTGGCTTCCTCGTGAATCATGGCGAACGCGGCGATTATCGCCGAGCTTAACAGGAACACTGAAAACCGTGCTAAGTTAATTGAAGAAATTGTGAAGTTGGAGAGAAAGATCTTTCCCAAACACGAATCATACGCCGCATTCTTCGACAACGAACTCAAACGGAAGAACGCTGGACTTCTCTACCTCCACGCTGATGCCGAACTTGTTGGCTATGTCATGTATTCTTGGCCTTCTTCCCTCTACGCCTCCATCACCAAGCTCGCAGGTTCCAATACCTCCACTTCTCTTTGTTTATTTGGTTGAAATCTAAGTAGGTGAAATCAAGTTGCGTTGTGTTGTTCTGAAATTGAAGCTTGTGTTGTGTCCTATAAGGTGCTTGATGAAATTCTCCAATGAAAAATGTGGAAGCTCTTATTTTACGCTTGGGGCAATGAGAATGTAACATGTATTCATGTTAGTTTGGTTATATAGAACGAGAATATTTAACGGGGGATAAATTTGGAATATTAAGAAAAAGAGTGAGAGTAAATTGGAACTACAATTTCTTTTATCAGCTCAGCTCAGTCCATCTCAGTCCTTCGCATGGTGGAGAGATTTTGTATCTCCTGTCATAGGACACAAATCTTTTTGTCCCCCTTGTGCAAAATCAAACATCTTTTGTCCCTCTATGTCACTGGTCCCCTTGTTTTATGGGACTCAATATTGTGTTTGGTGATCAGAAACTCAAACTAAAATTTCAGTTTCGGAATATAAAATTTTAGTCCCTTCAATATTTCTAGACACATGGGATTAAAACTTCTAGTTAGAGTTTGTTTTGAGGTACTGTGACAGATACTGGGAAGCTGGCACTCAGTATTATTATATTTGTTGGCTCAAAAACTGGTACTAAAATTTCAGTCTCTATCCTTAAATTTTCAGTATTTTAGTACCTCCAAAAAGTGGGGATACAAGAGACTGATATTTTTGGGGACGAAGATTGAAACTTTAATAATATCTTATACATAAAATACTCTCATTTTAATTAATTAATTCTAATTTTACTCTTTGTGCAAATTAAATTAGAATTTCATTCTTATTTCAGTCTCTGTCTCTCACTTTCCACCAAATACAATACTGTGACTTATTTCAATCTCTATCTCTCCGTCTCTGTCTCTTAGTCTCAATCACTGTCTCTTAGTCTCAATCCATGTCTCTCTTCCAAACGCTACCTATGACAGAAACTAATACTTTAATAATATTCCTTTCAAAAAATATTCTTACTTAACTTTTTAAATTACAAATCTACTCCCCAATCTCCCTATTTATCTTAAACCAAACATGATAATGGGACATAACTCAGTCCAATATATTTTATGCCAAACACAATCTAGAGACTTAATTTAGTTTCTGTCTCTCAGTTTCAGTTTCCTTTCTAAATACAGCATTAGTGTCCTGTTATAATAACCAAACAGAGCCTTATTATCAATTTGTTGAAATGATAAAAGTTCTTGAGAGTATTAAAATTAAACTAGTTAAATATTGAGTAAATGTGCATTTCAATCCCTAAATTGAATATCTGGGTCTGTTTAATTTAATCTTTGAAATATGAAAATTAACACTTTAATCCCTGAAATTGCAAAATGTCTCATGTTAGTTCCTATCTTCATATTTATTACTGTGTTGTCGTTCTTTCCTGTTATTTGTTGTATTAAGTAACAAGTCGGTATGTTCAAATTATTGTTATTACTCCACTTGATTCGCATAGCTGGCCTTTTTAGTATATATTAAAAAATTTCAAGAACTAATTCAAACTCCTGCTTCATTTATGTCAACTTAAATGTCACATGTAATGTTAACATATGAGTTAGACATATGAATGAAATAGACAACACAATGAAGAAAACGGAACTAATGTAACTTATGTTGGCAACTTCAGAGACTATATATATAATTTTAGGGTGTATGTGTACTGAATATTTCCTGAACTAAATATAACGTTGTTTTGAATATTGAAGCATGAATATGGTATATCCTTCATGCTTTCTTCCTTTGTATTTAAGTTTTTCAATCAACATTTTGAATTGTTACGTGAAGATATAAATGATTCTTTTTATCAGTAAAAACATAATTACTTTTGGGTTTATTCACCATGTGGAGGGTATGATTTGGTTTTGTTAGTGAAGGAGCAATGGAGGAAGCAAGGCCACGGCGAGGCACTGCTGAAAGCAGCGATTCAGAAATGCAAGACCAGGAAGGTTTCGCGCATAATGCTTCATGTGGATCCCTCGAGGACACCAGCAGTGAGCCTTTACAAGAAACATGGTTTTCAAGTTGATCGCTTGATTGAAGGTTACTACTCCTTGGAAAGACATGCATATGTAATGTACTTGGAACTTGATTCAAATTGAAGTAGAAATTTATAAAAGGATCTTGTGTTTGTTTTGCCTCAATGTGAAACAAAGATCAATTCTGTAACATTGTTGATTATATATACAGGCTTGAAGGTTATGATAGACAAGCAATTCTAATCTACTTTATTCTTTTTGGGGTAACATACATTCATATTTCATAGACAAGCATTTGTGCCTACTTTTGTATTCCAAGGTAAGGGGGAAATGATTTTTATGTATTGTGAGGACCAGCAACCTTCTTTCTACAAGCAGAGAGAGATTGGATCTTAAGGTTTAATTATCTCCTCTTATTTTTTCTCTTGATTATAAACAAACCAGAATCATATCATGATTACTACAAAACTAGAAAAACTAGACAAATTTCTGTGATATTGAACTAAAGATATGTGTTATTTGAATAAAAATTCGTTATAGTTTGAGATTTTGTCAACTTTTCACTTGTATTGTTGTACATTTAGCTTGACTCTGTTTTTTTGAGTTCATTGGTGTAAATTCACATATATTCGATAGTTGAAAGTCAACCACTAATTCTACATACATATTGTCTTTTAAAAATAAAACACAAAATGATATTTAAGTAATCTAAATAAGTATCACTTGTTTTTCCATGCATGATATCTTTTTAGAAAACTCCACCACCTCTTCCAATTATCCATCTTCGAGCCCCAATAGTTTTGACCAAATTGTCGATGGCTCTATTGACTTTAATGGAAAAACTTAGGAGCATTTTATTTGGTCAAACAATAGTGTCAATCCTAGTGATCCTGCAATATATACATATATGAGTCTCCAATGTAATTAAAGCAAAAATAAATATACAAGAAAAAATTTTCAACTTCTTCAATTCTCTCTCATTACACTCAAGTTCATCAGCAGTCATTGTTAACATTCTGTTACTGCTGTGCTCTATAAACCATTATAGTCTTAGTGACGAGTTGAGTAAAAAGTTTGATTTAACATAATAACATACTTTCTTCAATGAGTGAATGGAATGGCAAGGTATATTATTAAATAATGTACGTTATGGTTATGTAAGGAATTATAAATAAACATGTTGTATGAGTAATCAGCATGAAGTATATGCCAATGAGTTATAGCTCAAATGATATAGTCTCCTCATACTCAATTAAGAGGTTGCGGGTTCGAGTCTCATATCTTTGGTAAAAAAAATCAGCATGAAATATATGATGTTCCTAGAGTTGGAGCAAGGTATAAAGAACAAAGATTGTTTTTAATAAATCTCAAATGAAGTAAAGAGTGTGCATATATATATATATATATTTTTTTTTTTTTCTGGTCATAACGTTGTAGCATGAAAAAAAAATGATGGTCCAAGATTGCTAGGCCTACCAGGCCATATTGGGCCAGAAGAACAGCAGCCTGTGTTCCCTCCACTGTTGGGAGCAGGAAGTGATCGCTGCTCTGTTAAGCCAGCCTCACGCATTGCCCTCCATTCTAGGAGCTAAGGGGCCTTGGGCCTTCGCCCAGACTACCGGGCCCAACTCTCAACGTGGAGTGGGCAGGCCAACAATTTTCCCTTGCAAGCCCAACCTAGCAGGCCCAAGCACTTGTTCTATCACTTTAGTTTCCCCCACTTGGGTCATAAGCTGGCGTTACACAGCTCGGCGAACATGAAGTTACTAGTTAGATGCTTATAAGGACTATGCTCTTCTTTTATCTCCCCGTTGTGAGACTATAAAGTATAAACCTTAGGATTCTCAAGTTCAAGGAAAACAATTTTGAGTCCTTGCAAACCTGAAACTTATAATAGAATTTAACTTTAAAATACCAAATAATAGGCAATAGAGAGACAATTGTAATATATATATATAAGTATAATATTTATAGTACATTGAAAAGACAAACCAAAGGAAAAAATATAAAATTTGAAACTATCTTCCTAAGTAAGATAAGATTAACATTGTCAATTTTCATTTTCATCCTAATATAAATGCTGAGATTTATCACTTCCGAATACCAGGAAACTAATAGAGGCTAGCTATAGTCCCTATAAATACAAAATGTTTACTCATATTACATTATAAGCTTACCTAAGATATCCTTAAATGTAGTATAACTATATGTGTTTTCCAAGGCAGAAATAAGTCCCCAAAAAATTGTAATAAGAGACAACGGCTTGCTTCTCATTTTCCCTTCATTTCTTTAAAACCACCAACTTTAACTCAAATTTGAGTAGGCTGAACAAGAGGAAAAAAAAAAAAAAAAAGAAAGGGTATTTTGCAATTAAGTTTTTAATAGAACTTAATCAAATTGGTATGACCCTATATAAATAAGTTTTTACTTTTTAAACCTTGTAAATTTACATGCCACTATAGCAAACCATTAATATGTTAAAGTAGACAAAGACATTTCAGTTGATAAGAACCGAGACAAAGACATGATTGAAATTTCAGTGTCTTTACTACTGTTTGATATACTAGGGTGTTTCTCGCACTTCACACGGGCTGTTTTGCAAATTCATTAATCCATTTTATCTTTTGATTCCTTAATCTATTGCAAAGCATTTTTTATATGAATAGTAAAGTTTTTTGCATGTTACACAGATTGAATAATTAACTTCTTTTTATTATATTGATTTTTTTAGATTGTTAGTAAAGAGTTCGACCCTATATAAAACTATGACATATGATTATCCTCTTCGACAATGCAAGTAATAACACAAAACAATAATCCAAATACAACAAAATAATCGCACTCATTATACATATCTCTTCATCACCAAACTCTCACCCCACAGCTCATAGGAAAATTAATAAGTAAAAGAGAACAAGTAATACATGATATAGCTACTATTTCTCCTTGTAGTTTTGTAAGTGTTATCATGTCCAAGCCAATACATTATGCAAGTTTATATTAGCTATCATTCACTTATAAAATATTTTACGTAAAAAAATTATCAAATAAACAGAAAATTATACTACACACATTATAGTCTAAAGCATAAAATTATATGCACAGCCATATCACTTTTACGAACACCAACAAAATAATTTCTAAACCTCCCATCACCTCCAAACCCTTCACCATCGCCTCATCCTAAAGCACCACCAAACCCTCTACTACCTCCATCACCATCTATACCTCCACCTCCTCCACCTCCACTTCCACCTTGACCTCCATCTATACCTCCACCATCAGCACCTCCATTTCCATCTCCACTAGCTCCACCTATACCTCCACCACTATCATCTCTACCTCTATCACCTCCACTTCCACCTCCATTCCCGTCCTCATCTGTACCACCATTATCTCCACCATTATCACCGCCCTTCCTAGCACGTTGACCTCTACCTCGACGGCCCCCTCCTTCCCTCTCGATCGAGCCCTTGGCCTCGTCTACGGCCCCGAACCCTCCCTTCCATGGCATCTAATGCATCATCAAACTATCTATCTTGATGGGGGAAAATGTCGGTAAAGATTTTCACAAAAATAAGCGCGTTGTAAGTATAGTTCTAAATCGACAATTAAACCTCAATCAAATTTAAATTGTTTGTCACTTAAGCAAACCCAATAAAATTAACCGAAGTATTTGAATCTCGGGTCGTCTCTCAAGGAATTGCAGGGAAGTGTAATTTATTATTGGTTATGAGATTGTATCTTTTTGGGTTTTGAGTTTAATAAACAAGGAATGTAAATAACAAGAAAATAAATTAATAACTAAGAAAGCTCTTAGTAAGGATTGATAATTAAAAGTTCTATCCTCATTATCATTGTCAATTGCGATGGTAAATGCGAATTGCGTTCACTTAATTAGTTAACCTCTAACCAATGGAGGAAGGTCAAGTGCATACAATAAACTTGAGTTCACAAGTCCTAGTCAACTCAAAGTGAGAGACTAGCTTTGGTGAAGTTCAAGCAAACCGGCAATCTTCAATTACCAATCAACAAATGAGTTTTGATAACTCAAGAGTCTCTAATTGATTAATCCAAGTTAATTAAGAACATAAAAAATATAATTTAAAAAGTAACCAAGTATTTTATCGAACACTTGGAAGGCATAAAATAAAAGCATAGAAAACTAATAAGGAAAATAAATCTAAACAACCAATTGCAAGCATCAATGATAATAATTAAATAAAGAAGCCATAAACATGAAACATAAAATTGCATTAATGAGAATTCATAAACTAAATTGGCAACATAAAGTAATCAACAAGGGAAGTAAATAAACTAGAATGCTAGAACAAATAAAAGTAGAAGAGAAACTAAATTGAAATAAGATAGAATTCAGAATTTGAGAAGGAATAAAACTAAGAACCCTAAAATCTAGAGAGAGAGGAGAGAGTCTCTCTCTAGAAAACTACATCTAAAACCTAATGTGTGATTGTGTGAATAATGAGGTGTGTATAATTGATTCCCCCACTCTGCAGCCTTTAATCTGTGTTTTCGGGTTTGGAACTGGGCCAAAAACAGCCCAGAAATCGCCCCCAGCGTCTTCTATGTAATGCAGCACGTGACGCTCTGTTATGCGTACGTGTCGCTCGTCTGCTGCACTGGTCACGCGTATGCGTCGCTGCCAGCTTCTCAAAACATCATTTTCTTGCGTTTCTTCCACTTTTGCATGCTTCCTTTTCGTCCTCTAAGCCATTCCTGCCCTATAAACCCTGAAAACACTCAGCAAACATATCACGGCATCGAGTGGTAATAAGGGGGATTAAAATTAGCAAATTTAAGGCCAAAGAAGTATGTTTTCAATCATAATACAAAATTAGGAAGAAAAATGTAAAACATGCGAATTATATGAATAAGTGTGAGCATAATGGATAAAATCTACTAAATTAAGCACAAGATAAATCCTTCCATGTCATCTAATGCATCATCAAACCATCTCCACTCACATTTATTGGCTCATGTCCGAACACGACGTCTCCGCTCCACCCGACGCCTATCAAGAACATCTGGCACTTGATCCATAGCATCTGCTCTGGGGTCTCCGAGATAGATATCAGGCAATAAGAATCTCCTCCTAGGCGCATGCCACCACTCCAAGTAAGCCTGTAACGGTCTTCGATCTGCCACGACATCAAATCGTAACACATGGTTGGTCATGTTGGTCCAACAGATGTGCTAACTCTGTAACGTGTTCAAAAACCACCGGTCTCCGCCTCTGCCATCCTTCGACATGAGAAAATCAATGTCGAGTGTGAGCCATGGTCGATGCTATACTCCACCAAGCTGTGGTAGCACCCTATCCACCTGATACCACTCTACCACAGTAAAATAGATCAATGTCGTCACAACCCTCCATAGTGCCATATGCCGGGATCCATGATCTGGGGATGAACCAGCTAAACGACGTCTGGTGTGCTATATGGCATCCACGTGAACTGTTAAAGACAGATGAGTATTGCATGTCAAATTATATCTAGTAAATAATTTAAATCCATGGCCCGGAGTAAATCTATCCTAAGCCTCTAATGCGCGACTATGGACCATTTCTCACTCAATGTTGGCTGATAACCAGACCACTTGATACCAAAAATATTTTATGATCAACGGCAATAAACCGAAAAAAATAACAAACATAACAACCATAAACATTAAGCACCTCGTCGCCAACGGACAATGAAAGGCGTCAAACCCATCAAGCCTGAAACCCGAGACTGCCAGAAGATCCAAGACTAGAGAAGCTCCAATGGACCGGCCAACTTAACTACGTTTCTGTTGGCCACACAGCACAAGCACCGGTATAACCACAAGAGAGCAGCGGATCCTCAACTGCATCTCTCCATGTCCTTTAATCTCGCCACGTATGTTTGTGCCCTTAGGAAGGTTACTAAATGACTCTTGCATCCAAGTGCACTTCACAGTAAACTTATCGATGCAGTCTGCCGGAAGTAACACACACACAATAACTCTTCAAACTAAACCCATGCAGGTTGGATGCCCTCAATGTAGTGCTCGGAGTTAGTTAGACATCTACTGACATACTTTCCATCGAACGGGAGACCTAAGTGGTACGCAACATCCTAAAGTATAATTGTGCACTGTCCGAATGTCATGTGAATGCCATCGCTCGATGAATGCACTGACCAGCAGGTCATCCAACCTAAACTAGTGGTCGTTGAGTCTCGTGAGATGGGCTAAGCCGGCCATCTGCAAGTACGACATGATCCTATGTTGCCTCATTATACTGGTGATACATTGGTGAGGCTGCATGACAACGAAAAATTTCTCTAAGAACCATAATAATTTACAAAACAATCATCTAAAACGGAGAATTCTAATAAAAATGTACTTTAATGTAAAACATATTGCAAACCAAAACATAGATAATGCAATATTTAAGAATTAAATTAAATTAAATTAAACCAAATTAATTTAAATTAAATTCTATCATAACATAGTTAATCTAATATTTAAGACGTAAATTAAAAAATTAAACTATAACTAAATTGGTAGTGCCTCGTTGACCTAACATTTAAGAATTAAATTAAATTTAAATAAATGAAATGAAATTGAATCCTTGCTAGTCTTCTACCGCTTAGTTAATCTAACACTTGAAACCTAAATTAAAAACGCTGACAAAATTTCTAACCTAGTTAAACCTCTAACATTTAAAACTAGGTTACAAATTCTATCCGAACTTCTAATTACTTCTCTAACTAACACTTACTTATCACTCTTCTAACTTGTATTTGTAGTCTTCAATAATGTTCTAGCAAACTACTAAATCACTACTCTAAGTCTCTAACTACCATTTGAAGTTAAAAAATTCTAATAACGCGTATAATCAAATTCTAAGTGACTTAAGATCACTAACAATTCTTTATTTCTTAACAAAAATAAATTTCATTCACTAACCTCTTCATGGATGCTACCAGCGATATGGGCAACTTCGTTTAACCGATAGATACGATTTAAATCGTCTTCTATTTTTGCAGTTTGGGAGTGAAAATTTATTGAAATGTAATTTGAAACTAGTGAATTCGACTTACTACTAACGAAGGTTACTACTAAATCGAATTCATTCAATTCAATTTACTAGGGGCCTAAATCGAATTCAATTAATTTGAATTATTAGGGGTATAAATCATGCTATTAAATCGAAGCACCTTATTTCGATTAACTATGGGTAGAGAAAATTCAAATTTCCAACCATAGTAAATCAAAGCTATCAAAATCGATTTACATATACACCTAATAATTTGAATTTTATTCATTCGATTTACTATTATAATAAGTAAATCTGATTTAGTAAATATGATTTATATATAAATGTCAATCAAAACATGCACTAACATTTTCAGTTTTAGAAAATTCGTGTAATAGTGAAATTTATTTCGTTTTTTATGTGATTTGTCCTAGATTTTACTTAAAAAATTTGTATGTATTTTTATTTTATATTAAAAATAAAATTTAATTATCTATTTTATCTAATCTCAAAATTTTTTATTTATGAAATCAAAATCATTCTCCTTCCCTTATCTCAATAATTTTTTTTATTAAATCACTCTTTACTGTAAATTTATAAGGAATGAATGCTAATTATTTTTTCAAAAAAAAAAAACTCAACACCATAAAAGTGGAGTCTATTGTAAATAATAAATAATAAAAACAAATAAAAAAATAAAGTACTCAACAGGTACTCTGTGTAATATACCTTCTTTATTTAAAGATGAAAATAATTATCACTTAAATAATTAACAAAATAGAAAGAGAAAAAAATTAATAAAATTCTATAATAAATATTAATATAATAATAATAATTATTATTTATCTATTTTGTGTTAAAAAACACATGATAAATTTATAAATTAAAAAAGTATTATAATATAAGAAATTTAATTTTTTAATATATTTATTTATATTTATTAAATAAAAATATTAAAAAAATTTATTAATAAAAAATTTATCATACATTCTTAAGATTTATGTTAATTAAATTTTAATAATAATAATAATAATAATAATAATAATAATAATAATAATATAAGATAAGGCACATGAGAAATAACATGGAGCAGCTGTATGCTGCAAACGATGAGTAAATTCCTAAAATGATCCCTCAGATTGAGCCCGTGCATTAATGTTATCCCTGACTTTTAAAATGCTTTAATTGCACCCTTCAGATTGAGTTATGTGTGAAATACTGGTCTTTCCACCCATTTCCAGTGTGACTCAGCAGCCGGAGCGCTGAGCTGGCTGTTTGTGGTTTACGTAGGCAGCCTTAAACGACACCGTTTTACCTGGAGGGTACTTCCATTGCTTGTTAACAAGAGGACGGTACTACCTACCGCAAAGTTTCTTCTTCTACTTCTCTTCCTCTCAGATCTACTTGCTCTTTCTTGCTTGCTTTGTCCGCTTTCTAATCTTGCTAAAGAGTTGACTTGATCCTGGAGGCTTGCGATCTAACTAGTTTTTGTAGTGTTAATCTGAGATCATGTGTCAAATTGATAGTTCTAGATGATTGATTATGTTCCGTTAGTTTTACTCTAGAAATCTTGATTGAGATCTGTGTTTTGATGACAGGGATGCAAGAGGCCGCAAGGTGAGATTAGAGGAACTCCAGCGAACATGAGTGGTTGTTCTTCACTACAGCCAATCCCACAGTCATCGGTGTTCCCAAGCCATGTTCTTTCCTACCATGCTAGCCCAACTTCCTCATCATTCCCCAGCCCTCTCGCATTGATCCCAACCTTCAAAACCCCTCTTCATTACTCCTATCATTCATTCATAACATCACCTCCATCCCCACAAACCTTTGTCCTCTTAGAATATCCAATAGTGTCCCTGTTACCCTTCATCTTTCTTCCCCAACCTCCAGGGGTTCTAAAAGAAAGGCGGATTTCGAATCCCTCTCCAATGTCTCTTCTTTTAATTCGTTCCGCCATCCTCTCTTCGCGTTATCGGCTCCATCCAGCCCCTTCCGCCGCCACTAATTGGCTACTTTCACCATTCCTAAGTGTGATGAATCTGATGCTTCCACTGTGGACTCTGATCACTGGGTTAGTTTTCAGACAACAACTGCATCGGCTGCTCCTCCATCGCATACCTTTAATCTTGTGAAACCAGCAATGCAGCAGATCACTTCCCAAGTTCCATGGATATGAATGAAGGCATGCAATGGGGCCAGGCTGCAGAGAGAGGAAGACCATCGGATTTTGACTTTGAGAATAGTAGAGTGAAGCCATGGGAGGGTGAGAGGATACATGAGGTGGGAGTGGATGAGTTGGAACTTACTCTAGGCTGTGGAAAGGCCTGATGTTGAAAACAATGTTTAGGCTACCTCCAGTCAAAACGACGTCGTTTAAGGCTTTCTACGTGGACTACAAACCACCAGCTCAGCGCTCCGGCTGCTGAGTCACGCCGAAAATGGATGAAAGAATCAGGATTTCACACGGAGCTCAATCTAAAGGGTGTAATCAGAGCATTTTAAAAGTCAAAAGTCAGAAGTAACATTGGTGCACTGAGAGACCATTTTAGAGATTTACTCTGCAAACGATCTAATGTTGTAAGTGATAATTCCAATATCAATTGACCTATTTATTACTTAAGCTGATGTCTGTTGCAAGTAATGTAATACAGATATGGTCAGCAAATGATTTAGACGATAATGAATATATAATTTAGACTTTAGTTTTAAAATGATTTGAACAAAACATGGCTGACTTCTTTATTACGTAAGTTGTGGTCTGCTGCAAGTGATGTAATGCAGATATGGTCAGCTAATGATTTAGACAATGAATATATAATTTCAAAATCTCCGACCATTTAGTTTAGGCTTTAATTTTAAAATGTGGTTTGAACAATGGATTGATTTTTAATTAATTAAAATTAATGGTTCAACAAATATTACCATGACTATTCAACTATTTTTTTATTATTTTTACAAAGGTAAAATATATAATTAAATCAAATCTAAAATAATATTATACAATTCATTCAAAAAATGTTGAATGAATCACTCAAGTACATATTTTTATATAAATCGAATGAGATGCATTTTATTTATAAATTTTCATAATAAATCGACTTTTGCATGCATGTCAGCCACCCAATAGATCGAATTAGTTTCGTTCGATTTATGCATGCAAGATTTCGCCTCTGGTAATTCGAAACAGGTTGTTTCGATTTTTGTTATCTAACAATTTAAGATAAATAAAAAAAATTATAAAAAATTTTTATAATAAAATATTAAAAATTTAATTTTTGTTATCTAAAAATTAAGATAAATAAAAATAAACATAAAAAAAATTATTTAAAATAGCATGTAATATTGATATATTTAATAATATATAGATGTATAACATGTACTAACTATTAAAATATTCATAAACCATGTTGAATTAGTTATAAGTTCTATTTTTTATTTTAAGACTTATTTTAGATATAATTATTTAATATGAAAAAATTATTGTTATATTATATATTTTTTATTTTTGTAAAATATATTAAATCTTATGCTGGTTGGAGTACGTTTTCATATTCTATTACCATAAACTTTAGAATATTAGATTATGAAATTATTTAACTTCAAAAATTTAATTTATCCAACAAAATATATAAATAATTATATATCTTATAGAGTGAAAATTTTTATGGTCATAAAATTTCATTCTCCGTAGTAGTTTACTACTTTATTCTTTGTATACTAAAAAATTGCTGCCTCTTATAATAATTTATATTTTGATTATCCGTATTTATAAATAGCTGCTACATAAAAATAATTTTACTGGTTAAAAATTCTTTTATAATATAGAATTTAATAAGTTTAAATAAATAATTTGTCTCTAAATTATACATATTTTTTCGGTTTTTATATAAGAACAATTAATTTTGATTCATGAAATTCATATGTTATTTATTTTGGTATGCATAGTAACAAATGTCTATTAACTTGTTTAAAATCAAGACAAGTGATTAGAATAAAATATCTATATATTTATTATGTAAATTTGTTATTTATTACATATGATAAAAAATATTTTCCATCTATAAATATTAAATAAATAAAAAATCATAAAAAAAACTGTTTAATTTAAATTTAAATATAAATTATAATTTAACTCATATTCAAATATTATTCCAATTTCTTGTTTAAATTCAAGGGAGAGTTAATCATCTTGAGTTTATATAAAAACTAATTCTAGAGTAAATCGAAACAGCCTATTTCAAATTATTAGAGACGAAATCTTGTATGTATAAATTGAACGTAACTAGCCTATTTCGAATTACTAAGGACGAAATTTTGTAGGCATAAATAGAACGTAATTGATTCGATTTATTGAGTGACTGACATGCATGCATAAATCGATTCTGACATATTTGTATTCTTTTTGGTAATTCGAATTGATCAGTTTCGATTTACTAAAAAATTTACAAATTGAATATATCTCATTAGATTTATATAAAAATATGCATTTGGGTGATTTGTGTTTATATTTTTTATATAATTTTAACTAGAATATTTTTACTTAAACATTTATATTTTATACCAATAAACTATTAAATTTGTTTCAAATATTTGAATAAATATCAACATTTTTCCTGATTTTTTTTTCATTTTTATACTGACTGTTTTGAAAATAATTTAATATTATTCTGCCATCAACTAAACAAAAATTATTATAAAAGTGATGACATATTTAGTAACTCTTACATATAATAAACTCTTATAATATTCTTGTTGTAAATAAATTTAAAATATAGTTAAAAAATCAAAATTAAAATTAGAAAAATAAAGATTAAATTATAAAAATTTCATACATATAATCTTATTTTTCCTTATACTTAAATTCTAAAACTTACTCATTTTTATTTATACTTCTACTTCTGTGCTTAAAATTTAGGACAAATTACTCATTTAAATTGTTTAAAAATCATAATTATTAGAATACAATATTTAAATATTGCAGACGCAAATACAACATTTGCATTACTATAAAAATCGTAAAAAGGTGTAGTGGTTTACATTAGAACGCGTGTGAAGAGAAACCGCTACACTTTGTAGCACTCTGTAACAGTTTCTAAAGAAATGTAACAATGAAAAAATTGCGGTACCCTATAACGATTTCTTTACAAATGACTCATTCACAAATTGCAGGTAAATGTAGCGGTTTACATGTGCCTATAAATCCGATGGAGGCAGTAGCGGATTCTTCATTTCAATTGAAACCAAAAGTTTAGAGAGAATGTTGTGGATTGAGAGAATATGGAAAAGACTTCGAGAGAATTTGGCCACTTGAGACTCCTAGAGGCGTCATTTTCAAGCGGGACCATGGCGGACTAAGGGCAGTTTGTACCGACTCAACATCATTGCTCACATTGCTGGCAGTATCAATGAAAAGGTAAGTTTGTTTTCTTTTAAGTGTTAAAGTTTATAACATAAAATATAGTATATAGGGTGCAGGAATTAGAATACAAAATTTAAGGTTTGTAGCTTAGTATTTGAAAATAAAGATTTAAAATTTTAAATGTAGAAGGTTTGTCCTTTAATATTTGAGATTTATGATTCAAATTTTAAATACAGAGTTTAAGATTTGTAGGTTAAAATTTTAAATATAGTATTTGAAAATTAAGATTTAAAATTTTAAATTTAGAAGGTTTGTAGTTTAGTATTTAAAATTTAAGACTTAAATTTTAGATATAGAATTTAAGATTCGTAATTTATTATTTAAAATTTAAGATTTAAATTTTAAACTTTTAATTTTAAACTTTAACTTTTAAAATCCAGAACTTATAAATTTAAAAGTTGGATATTTTTTATTTGTTCTGAAGTACATTAAGATTTGTTTCAAATTTTATGTAAGTTCATACGTATTATTTCTCTATTTTAATAAAATTAGTTTTAAAAATAATGTAAAGAGAACTATATCTAAAATTTTAGTTAAGATTAGATAGATAAGACACTCGTAGTTGTTGTATCGGATTATAAATTATGGTTTAGACTTGTAAGTATTAGAATTTAATTTGGGTATGGTTATTTTTTTCACATCATGCAGCCAAGTAGGTGTATTTACAGCGTTCGGGGGCAACATTTTATGGAGGATGGCAAACCGGCTTGGGAGTGATTTCAGAAGTTGTTCAGCAAGCTGTCGCCGTCGGATAAAGTCAAGCAATTCACAGTCCACTTCACATGGTTCCATGAGAGGTTCAGGGTGCTACCAGCAAATGCAAGTGAGGATACTATACGCATATACGCATGTGCATACATTATGATGCTGCTATCCACTCAGCTGTTTGGTGACAAGAGTGCAAATCGGGTACATATTCGGTGGTTGCCATTTGTGGCGGGACTTGACGAGATGGGCACTTATAGCTGGGATTCAGTTGCGTTGGCATGGCTATACCGATGCATGTGTTGGGTGGCCAACAGAAATATCACGAACTTGCTAAGCCCCCTACAGCTACTACAGTCTTGAATCTTCTGGCGGTTCCCCACTCTCAGGCCACATGGATTTGACGACTTTTGTTTTCCGTTGGCATCTAGGTATCGATCGATTGCACTTAGGGTTTCATTATTTGTTTCAAGTTATTAACATTTTAGATCTCGGATTAAACATTCATATCACATTATTATCGTCTAGGTGGGCCACTTATTTACCCACATCTGACGGGAAAGAGCAAAGAATTATCCAGTTTTGCCTTGCATTAGACCGGTTGGGTAGTTGAGAAGTAAGTTGTTTGTGTGTGGTTCAAAGTTTCACTACCTGTTCACCGACATGTCTGTATATAGTGTTCTAATGGTAGATTCTGTTGGAATTTTTAGATTGTGTGGGAGCCTTATGCTACGCTTGACGTACTTGTTGTTCATCCAAAGATTCTAGCTGAGAAGCAACAGTCGGTTATGGCAGGCAGTCACTAGCCTGATATATTTTGCCGTGATTAAGTGGCATCAAGTTGATAGGATGGTCCCACAGTTCGGCGGCGTACAGCATGTACCTGACCAGCCTGAACATAGACTAGCTTCATGGCAAGGATGGTAGGGATGGAGATAGGTGGTTCCTGACTTATTTTCAGACATGGCAATTGCATTGGGATAACAGAGTTGATTCTGTTCTGAGTATTCAGAGAGTGGTTGATCCAGGTCCTTCTATTGAGTTCTTAGACATGCGGTACCGTGTAACACATAGGTTTCTGTCATCGGATGCCACATTTGCCGATCCTAGGACGGAGGAGATTCTGAACGATGTCTTTCACAGAGGATCGTCGTAAGTGCCCACTAGGGTACTAGTGTCGGATGTGCCTGATAACAGGCATGTGAACGCATTGGTACAGGATCTACTGATCAGAAGTGGTAATGGCTGAACGATATGATGCAAGAGTAGGAAGCTGGTGGTGACAAAGGAGGACAGGGCGACCATCGTGTACGTCGGAGTGGTGCGAGACGCCGGGGTGCTGGACCGAGGAGTGCAGCAGTTGGGCACAGTGATAGCCCCGCCGGCACAATGCATGGTCACCAGTTTGATCATGGTGCTGGTGGAGAGATAGAGGCTGGGATCCGGGGGCACAGTTTCCCATGCATCGAGCACTCAGGTATTCCATGACATCAGCACCCAGATGTATGCTAACTTGGCTAGCACTACCTTGACCATAGGAATTGACGATCACTTGGGTGGATCGCAGTTCTATGCCGACTTCACGATGATCATACGGGATGACGATGGTCAGCATTACCAGCATCAGATGTCAAAGGTTCAGTCTCAGATTCCGAAGTACCATCCGCAGATGCCAGAGGTTCAATCGCAGATTCCAAAGTACCATCCGCATATGCCAGAGGTTCAGCCTCGGATTCCAATTTACCCACCACAGATGAGGGAGGGCTAGGCTGAGATGCCTGAGTACCAGCCACAGTTGACAGTCAACCTTAAAGAGCCTGCAAGCAGTTTATATGACATTTAGTTCACCATGGAAGGGACGCCTCCATCTGTATTTGGAGTGGATCTGCCAGTTGATCATCCCACACATCAGCCTCAAAGAGGTGCTAGAGTGAGGCATCCTGCCCGGTGTCGTACAAGCTTGCATCTACTTGGCCCAAAATAAAAGAAGAGTAACAACCCTAACCCTAATTGGCTCGCTACCCACTCTTCTCTCCCTTTCTAATCTCCATCATTCTCTCATTGTCTCACTCTCTCAGTGACCTCTATCCATCTTCCCGTCCATCGTTTGCTCTTTATTCTCTGCTGAGTCTGCTCTATTTCTCTTTATTCTCGCTCTCTATTCTGTTTACCTTCGGTTTCTCTTCAAGTGGAGGCTTGGAGCATCTGTCATTCGCCACACTGTCGTCGTACCCTCTGCCGTCCGTTGCGCTGCCATCGTTCGTTCGCGCACAGCCACCGATTGTCTCTCTGCACAACTACGCCTGGTTTCTCTGCTTCGATCAAATATGTTTCAAAAGAGAGAAATAATAATTGTTAATCTATATTTCACTATAAATCCGTAGTTTCATAGTTTCTCTAATGTTTCAAAAGCTTGAGAACTGCAAGAAATTTACAATTTAATTATTTCTATTTTTTATTTGTTCTGTATTCTGTATTTTGTGATAGATTGATAGTTATTATTTGTTACTGAATGTGTGAATTTTTGTGATAGTTGTTAATTGATTAATTCATTATTAACTTAATTCTGTGATATAGTTGTTAATTTTCTGATAATTGTTAATTGATTAATTCATTGTTAACACGAACATGTAAATGATAATGATTCTGTTGGACATGTTCGAACCTGAACCTGTAAAAAATGATGTTTCTGATGAAGAGGGTGAAGATGATGATGTTAATGCCATGAAAGATGAAGGCATTAGAAAATTTCAGTTTTAGATTTTTAATTTATTGGAACATTTAATTATTGGTTTGTTGTTTTTTTCCCTTGTGTTATGATTATGAAGCTTTTCTTGTGTGTATTCTAGGAAAAATTATCGGTAGACAATGAGAATACTAAACAATGTGAATAATAGATATGTCGGATGTTTAATTCAATATGTATGCAGATGATTATATTCATTATTTTTAATTGGATGGTTTTTTTTTATTCGATTTACTCATGAACAGTTAACAATGATTAGATGTTCAATTTACTAGGTGTGTAGATGGTTATCCTAATATTAAAGTTTAAGAAATAATTTGGGGTGTAGAATTTTTTTATTTTATTGAATTAATTCTAAAACACATTGTTCACATTGTTTATAAAAGTCATTATCTACCTAACAAAACTCGTATTCTAGTTGAACTATATGCAGTATCACGAAAGATATGAATGTATGTTCTAATAAAATATTTGTTATAATTGTTGTACTAATGTACTATTTTAATTTATGATGTATTTTGAGTTTGAAATTATTAAATTTAAATGTCTATTTTTAAATAAATATTATATTATATATGATATATATTATTTTTTTAAAAATTATAATCAATAAATTCGTACGAATTTATAAGATAATTTGAGAGTCAAATCTAACCGATCAATTTTACGAATTTACTTAAACTTACAAATTTAACAATTTTAATAACTAATAATATATTCAAATAAGTCACTAAAATCAATGCAATTATAAAATATTTGAATAATAAATACTAGCAGTATACTCAAGGTTTTATATCTCATCATAGTCATTGTTGCCGTAACCTTTTATTGGGAAAAAGAAAGAAATTATGCAGCAAAAATAGCAGAGATCGCAATAATTTGTCCAATTTGGTCGTCAAAGACCAGTACGAAAGGAATGACGAAGGTGATAATCAAACCGCTTATTATTTTGTGTGTGGGGAGAGTTGAGTGTATCTCACAATGATGGAAGAAGAGATGAGTTTTTCATTGTTATGGTGTGAACAAATCCGTCCTTTCGATTTGTTTCATTTTTAAAATCAACAATCACAAATCGGATGGTTCGATTTGTGTTTTTAAAAATAAAAAAAATTTTACTGTTGAAATCGGACTGTCCGATTTCTATTTAAAAAAATAAAAAAAATAAAAAATACAAAATGGACCATGCGATTTGTAGTTTTTTTTAGAGTAAAGTATCGTTTTTGTCCCCAACGTTTGGGGTAAATTCTATTTGTGTCCCTAACGTTTAAATCGTCCTATTTGTATTCCTAACGTTTGTAAAAGTGATTCAATCTTATCCTGTCGTCAATTACACATCATGAGCGCTTTAGTTTGAGTTTTAAAAATATCTTCTTGAAGTTAGAATACAAATGTCTAGGATAGAATCGATGATATACTCCGAAAAATAGCTCATCAAATGTTGATACTAATTCCTACAACATTTACATAATTCACTTTTCTATGGACATAATTGAATCTAAACACAAATAGTGGGTATAATATTAAAATCGACCACATACAAGTGAGACCTAATTGAGAATGAATACATTCAAGTGAGAATAATTGAAAAATATAATCTGATTTGTTAGTATAATTGATAGTAGGATAACATTGAATCACTTTTATAAACGTTAAGGATACAAATAGGACGATTTAAACGTTAGGGACACAAATAGGATTTACCCCAAACGTTGGGAACAAAAACGATACTTTACTCTTTTTTTTTATCAAACAAATCGGACCCTCCAATTTGTACTTTACTTTTTTTTTCAAACAAATCGGACCATCCGATTTAAATAAAACACCATATAAAAAAAACACCTAATCTTCCCATAACAATATATTACATATATTTATACAATATAAAAAAAAATTAGCCTAATCAAACATGGGGTTCTCTCTTTCTGTGCCGTACCCTTTCACGTGCCATATGATAAGTTTGATAACGTGCCCAACTGTTAATGTGAAAAAAAAAAAAAAATCAGTGTCTGTGATCCAAAATGAGATTAGTGGCAACTCCGACCGACTAGATAATAAAACAATAATTTTTTTTGGATTATTTATTTATTTATTTTCCCTTACTCTCAATATCTATTGCTATTTTTAAAAATAAAAAAATAATTTTATAATACGTAATGGGTTATATTTCAGTTTTCGTCGGTAGCTATTTTTCTTCTATAATCTTTTTCTCACAATATTAAATATAATAAATAATAAAATATTTATTGCAAATTAATTACTATAAATAAAAATATTTCAAATGTACTTACTTAATGCTTACATTGTTACAATTATAATTTAAATTTAGCTAATGTGTATTCTAAGTAAAGATGCTAAATTTATTAACTAAAAAAATTTTATATAGAAAGATACAAATTTAGTTTTTGATATATTTATTGTATATTTATTAAAATAAAAAACTTTCTAAATTTAGACTAATAATAACTTTAACATATACTATTAATAAATTTTTTTATTACATTATTAATTAAAAAAAACTTATTACAAAGACTAAAAATATGTATCTTTTAAATTTAATTAGGCCAACGTGAAAAAAATAAATTTATATTTTTATAAAAATAAAAAAAATTTTTACAAAAATATAAAAATTCATTTAGGACTCATGTATATTTTAAAGAGTTTAATTTTTAATAATATAAATTTTTTATACAATTATGTAATTAAATTTATGCGTTAAAAATGACTTTTTAAATTATGAATTTAAAAAATAATTAATTTTAGTATCCTAAGATTGAGTGGATACATAAAATTTATTTAGATTTTCAATATATATAAATTTAAATATTATTCTAAAATGATATTTTATTAATTTTTGTTGTTATCTACGGTATTTTTTAAGAATTTCGCTATACATTCAAATAATTTTATATCAAGTTCATCCAAGTTATTTAGTTTACGCGGTGAGACTTCATCTTCTTCTTCTTTTTCCTCCTTCTCCTCTCACTTCTTCTTCTCCTTCTCCTTTTTTCATCTTTTTTTCATTACTGTTATTGTCATCACCACCATACCACTACATCTATTTCCTCATCTTCCTTCTCCTCCTCCTCCTCCTGTTTCTTTTTTATTTGAATTTTTTTTATCTCCTCCTTCATTTTCTTCTTCCTCCTCCATCATCATTATCGTCATCACCAACAACACCAACATTTTTCTAACATCTTTATTGATTTTGATTCTTTGTGGTGATTGAATGAATCGAAAATATTATCAAAACGAAATCATTGTATAATACCAAATGAACCGAAAATGGTTCATTATATAAATTCGAATTCAGAAACACCTGCGTCTCGAATGAACCGAAAATATTATCAAAATGAAACTATTGTATAATACTAAAATGAACCGAAAATTATCCATTATATAAATTCGATTTTAGAAACACTTGCGTCTCGAATGAATCGAAAATTAGTTCAAAACAAAATCATTGTATAATACCAAATGAACCGAAAATTGTCCATTATATGAATTCGAATTCGATGATAACGATAATTAAGTCATTTGTTTTATACTATTTATTGGTTAATATATCACTAATATGAATTTATTATTTTTTAATTAAATTTTTAATTATAAATAGACTTTTTAATAATAATTTTTAAAATTTAATTTAAAACAAAATAATAGTTTTTCATTACAGATATATCAAAAAATATATATCATAAAAACAAATAATTTATTCCTTAAAAACCTATTCTTAAAACTTCCAACATTCAGAGTTGAAACTTCAGACAAACACGACTCGAGATTCGGATTTATGTTCAGATTATTTCATATTTCCAATTTCAGAATATTTTATAGCTCTATATAATAAACAATATTCACTATTTTATTATATTAATTAAAATAAAAAATTAAATTATTTAATTTACCTATTATTAGTAATATTATACTTATGGATAAACAGATTTCTTACCATCAATCTATAGAAAAAAAATGAGTTAACATTCAGATCAATTTCTAAAGTTATATTGATGAAATTTAAACTAAAGACTTTTGATTAAAACATAACGTAAGAAAAAATTTAGATCTTTTAAAATGAAAAAATTAATAAAATAATAAAAAAATTTTACTCGTTATTAATTTTATAACTTTCATAAAATATATATTTTATTATTTTAATTAAAAAGTGATTAATTTTTTATTTTATTATTTTACTAATTTTTTTTACTTTAAAATTCTTATTTGTAAAAAATGCAAAAAAATTTATTTTTATAGCATTGTTTATATATTTTATATTAATTAATCACATAAATATATTCTTAAAACACATGCAAAAAAAAAAGAGTCCCACTAGAAAGAGAATGACTTATTTGTACAATGGATTATATGAGTTACAAAATGAACATCTCCCATACTATTTAAAATAATCATTCAAGTATTACGGATAATAAATCGAACTCTTGATCTTTTGGATCTAAAATTTTAATAGTATGTCATGATACCACTCATCCCAAAAACTTCAACTGATGAAAAAATAACACTAATAATTATATCTCTAATACTTCGTAAACCTCTATTATATAGCTTGTATAAATATTTTATTGGCTCCTCATCAACCAACCTCGACAGGAACACTCGTGCTTGGGTGCTTCCTCCCAACCACCGCCATTAGCTTCACTCACTTCCTCCCTCCCAAAAAATCTTACCCGCTAAGAAATGAAATTAAAATTACAAAAATCTCACTATAAATGAGGACATAACACATTTCAACACTGCACACGACAATGCCAACAAACTCGCAGCAACAGTTTCACGCCTTCTACGAAGGATGGATCCAACGCAAACAGACTCTCCTCGACGAGCTTCTCACACTTTCCAACGCTCCCGACTCCCAACACAAACACACCGCTCTCATTGAATCCGTTATCTCCCACTACCAACAATACTTCGAGCACAAAACACGCCTCCAAAACGACGACGTTTTGCTTCTCTTCTCTCCCACCTGGCTCTCCACCTACGAGCGAGCACTTCTGTGGATGGGAGACTACAAGCCTTCCTTAATCCTCCGCCTCGCCGACACCGCTCTTCAAGATCTCACGGCGGACCAGATCCGTGCGATTGAGAGGGTCAGGGCGGAGACTAGGACCGGGGAGAGGGAGCTTTCTGCTGCAATGGCGGCGTTTCAGGAGAGCGTGGCTAGTCCGCGCGTGTTGCAACGCGCTAGGAGAGTGGGGAGGTTGTTGGATGGGGAGATTGATGAGCTTGATGAGTCTATGGGGGGGATGAGGAACGCCGTGGGAGAGCTTTTTCAGAGAGCGGATGAGTTGAGGGTGGCTACGGTTAGCAAGGTCGTGGCGGTTCTTTCTCCGCCGCAGACGGTTAGGTTTCTTGCCGCGGCCTTAGGGTTTCAGCTACGTGTCAGGCGGTGGGGGCTGGAAAGGGACCAGTCCCGTTGACGGCTTTGACTTTTTTTTTTTAAATCTTTTTCTTAGAAGTGAAACCAAAACAAGTGCTCTGTTTTTTTCCTCACACTGTTCTGCATTGTGAGCTGTTTTTATCATGATAATAATTATGATTGTAAATTTGTAATCGGATACATTTATTTATCAGTTCCACCATAAATTTTGGCATCTACATTTATAGTGACTGTGTCATCGTTTAAAATCAATCCTCAGATTCTAAATTCAAAATATAGAAAAAGCTCCACCACTAGCAATATTTGCTTATTGTAGCCAATATTTTGGGACAATATATACAAATGATCGTATTTTTATAGTGTTAGTTTATTGAATATTGATGCAGTAATTTGTTATGTTTCTTGTATACTGCTTTATCTAGCTTCTTGTGAAATTCTCTTCTCCAATAACAACGTCAGGATTTTGCTCACTCTTTCTCAACTTCTCGCCCCAAATCCTCTGTGCTATCACTCACTCACTTTAAGATTTCTCCCCAAATCCTCTTCTCCAATAACAACGCACAGTTTTTTATTTTGCTCATTTCCTCTAGTTTCTCTTCCCAAATCCTCTTTGTGACTTGACTAGCTTATTAAACACAATTAGTTGGTTACTTATATTAGCTAGCTTAGTCAATTAATTAGTTAGAAGTTGTTGAGACAGATATTTTCTACATATTTTTGGAAGTGTTAAATTAGTTGAGTTAGGTGATGGGTATGTGTATATACTATATATAGATCATTAGTAACTAGCGGAAGTGTGAGTTCACAGATTGCCTCGTTAACTTTTGCTCATCAATTCAATCTCGATCGCTATTCTTCTCTTCTCTCTCTCATCTCCCTTATTCTTTCTCTCTCAGGGATGGTGTTGAAAATTGGACCGGACCCATCGATCCGATCATAAATTAAATGTTTTTACGGTTTAATTCAACATGAAAAACCATTATACACAAAATCGTTTACAAACACTAAACCAGCCGGGAGCTAACAGGTTGGATCGAATAAAGATTCAGTCGGTTTTTTTAAACTACCTCATTTTGCATTTTATTTTTGTTAAAGAAAAAAGATTGAAAGATTACCATGTGTTCATAACACAATCATAAAGATCTATTTTGTGTTTAAACTTTATTCCAATAAATAATATATATTTTAGATCAAATCTAAATACCTGTGTACACTAGTAAAAATCTTTTTCTCTTTCGATGGTACGAAGGCACTATGCGTATCCACACCGAGACCAATCTTTGCTGTCAACTCTTTGATCAATGGACATCTGATCTAAATTGAGAAACCTCTTACAACTCTTTGCACGCCATAAAATTCTTCTCCAAGAATTAGGCTCACATATGTTTATATGTGTAGAAGTAAACGAAATAAAACCCTTGTGTTTTATTCTCATCTGTCACTTTCCTCTACTATTGGCATACATATATATAGTATGAAATTTGTTACTGATTTTAAATTTGATTCTCAATTCAAATTTAAATCATATCTTTAAATTCCAAATCTGAATCCTTTAAATTTTACGAATCATATCATAACAATTTAAAACATAATCGATTTGAATCTCATCCAAATTTATAATTCAAATTCAGAAATAGAATAACTAATTATTCTCAAATCTCATTTAATATTCTCAATTATCATATTATTATTATATTCTTGGTACTAGCAAAGAATATAATAATATTCCATTTGAATTAATATAATTATTTATATGATCAAATCAAAATAATAATTAAATAATTCTATAGCAAAGATTAGAACACTCGTTAGTGTGTGACCCTATAGGTTCAATACTAAGCGGGTAGTAAATTAGTCATACTAAATTTACTAATCAAGGTTGGCGTCTAGCAACACTCCTCAACGATCCGATAGTTTGAAGTAATCTATTTTTACTAAGAACCTCAGAAGAACAAAGTATAATTCATTCCATCTTTCCAGCTCTTGGTTAACCTTTAGAGTATGGTTTAATTGTCAAACTCTAACTTGTTACCATTGTTATAATGAACTGTGAATTACCTAAGAAACTCATTTCTTCATTCATTCAATCTCCTTGGCCAAGGTTTTATTCATCTCAATCATTATAATCATAGAGCTCAAACTCTTTACCGAAAGTTGACGGATTCCTTATTGACTAATCATTAATTCTACAAGTATTTAAATCATACCCAATATCCATTCAACTAGCACCCTAAGGTATTAGGTGTTCAGAATCAAAGTATAATAAATACATTGTTAATTTCTATGACAGTCGAAACTCTATTACTATGTTCATCTTGAGAATATCCTATTGACAAATATACGATAATTATAACCATTAGAAATTCTCAGAGTGAGTCAATTCAATGGTCATATCTCTATATGCATCATCTATATATGTAATTTAATAAATGAGATCTATTAATCTTCATCCAATGAAGATTATTATATATATATATATATATATATATATATTTATTGATCTTTTCGGATTATTAATGTCCTTTTTAATAATCCTAGGACCAAGAACAATTTAGATTAAATTATAAAAGATTTATCTCTCAATATTGTGATCACTATCACAATGATAAATCTCTAAATTTAATCAAGGACGTTATTATATTAACATTTTAATATAATAACAATAACAAATTATTTGACACGTGATTGATTGGATTGTAGTCATACTACTTATTCCCAATAATCTCCCACTTGCACAAGAGCCAATCATGATAGATTGGATCTTGGGCATACTATTATCACAATAATCTCCCACTTGCACTAGAGCCAATCAATCATGTGTATAATTTTTCAATGCATATTTGTGTTTATCAAAACTCTTTTGACCTTAAACACATTTGCTCTTGAGCATGTTTGCTTGACCTTTTGTAAAATACACCTAGTGCATAATAAATATCACGTTTTCTCAAAATATGAAATCTCCCACTACAATAGTGTATAATTTTATTTTAAGGTCAATCCTTATTGAACATGATTATAAAAAATCTAAGTAACCATTAGATCTATCTTTATAGAATTGTATCATTATACAAATAGACTATTTTTTCGAAAAGTTAGTTTGACGATAAAACTTTTTATACTTTCAAGAGAAAATATATTCTCTATTGAGTGGTATACAATTCTAATAAAAGTAATTGTACTCCCACTCTTTCTTTAAGATGGAATTCCTTTTCTAAAAAGGAGTTTAACCTCTTATCACAGACACTTTGTCATAAGAAGAGTGATAAAAATAATCTCATTATTTCTTTAGGATAACCAATAAATCTCATTTATTGGACTTAATATCAATTCTATTATTATGCAATCTCTTAATACATATAAGACATATCCAAACTCTAATGTTCTTGAGTTTGAGTTTATGTCTTTTCCATATCTTATATGGAAAAAAATTGATTTAGTGAGAAATTTGTTAATTTAGCAACATTTTTAAAACGTAGTCCAAATATTTAAAAAATAGTGATCCTCAGCTAAATCAAATTTCATGTTTCTTTAAACATGATGGAGTACATAGAGTATTAGTATTTGTGCGTTGAGAGAATCTCATTCTCTATTTGAATAGAATATCAATTAGATGTTAGAGATTTTACTTTAAGCTCTTATAATAAAAATGCCCAATATCTTTATTATTGGTCAAACCAACCCTTAAGAGCAATTTTGATTCGCATCCTCAATACTCATAGTAGATTTTTCAAAAAAGACCACAAACTTTAATCATATTAGGACCAATTATAAATTGTTTGTAACAAAATAAATATCCAAAAATGCTTGCAAGAACAATTCTCGCAAAAGCCATTTGCCTAATGGCATTTCAACTTCTAAAGTTGTTTAATTAAAAATATATTACCCAATACTCCCACTAGTTCAAATAAAATCTTTGATAGTCATACTATCTTGCTTTGGGCATCATACATCTTCTCAAGATGTTTAATAATAAATAGTAAGTTGTCTTTGAAATTGGAACTCATGGTTGTCAAAACAACCCATATTACAGTAAAGCAATATTCCAAATTCTTCACAACTTCTAACAATTTCATAACCAAATTTATTAGACAATATTATTTCAATAGGATTATCATGTCCATGATAACCTTTTCATACATAAGAACAATTCTCAATGTATAGCCAATTTATTACTTTCAAAGTATGCCATACGAAAGATGGACATATTTAAAAATTTTAAAATATGAAAGTAAATCAAGAAATCTATATTTCTGAAAAAAATTATTTAGAATCGCGAATGAGTATCTTGGTTGTCAAGTTGTTACTCATACCTATTCCAAATAAATATGATTAAATTGTATCCCATACAATTATAATCCCAAATAATTATCTGATTGTCAGACAATTATTTAACTGAATTATATTTTATACCCCTAGGTTGTCTAGGTTCAAGTATAAAATAAATTCTCCTTATACATCATCATATGCATAAATAAATTCTATCTTTGAGTACAAGTGTCCTGGTTGTCAGGTTGTTCCTTGTAAACAAGAGATAAATTTATTTTTGGCAAACTCCTAACTTTTAGGATTTATCTCAATTGTTAGAGAATTTCTACCAGTATTCATGGATTAAATTTTATACTCCCAGGTTGTCTAGGTAAAAATATAAAATTAAATCCTTAAAACATCAAATGTATACACTGATTATTATTTTGAAAATAAAACTCCTGGTTGTCAGGCCGCTCTTTATAATCAAGAACATTAGAAAAACTAATTTCTAAAATTATAGTGTTCAAAACATATCAATCAAATCAAAATTTGATTTTTCATGTACTAACGTTTAGCCTTAAAAAATTATCAAATCAAATTTGACCTTTATATATACACTTATATATATAAGAAACAAATAAAAGATATTTTGCATCTTATTTCTTTTATTGTGATCAAAATCACAATAAAATTTAATAAATAAATAAAATCAAACAAAATATTTGATTATAATTATAACTTTTATATTTAAAGAATGATAATTTAATCACAATTAAATAATTAAAATAAATTAACTATTAATTTATTAGAAAACCATCTCAATAGAAATAATTACATCACATGTTTAAAAAAAATTTTAAATTAATCCTATTAATTCACAAACTTTAAGAAATATAGGAATAAAGACTTAAACACAAAAAAAAGCCAAAGCTCTGATACCACTGAAAGATTACCATGTGTTCATAACACGCAGCGGAAGAAAAGAAAGTAATCATAAAGATCTATTTTATGCTTAAACTTTATTCCAATAAACAATATATATTTTAGATCAGATCTAAATACCTGTGTACGCTAGTAAAAATCTTTTTCTCTTTCGATGGTACGAAGGCACTATGCGTATCCACACCGAGACCAATCTTTGCTGTCAACTCTTTGACCAATGGACATCTGATCTAAATTGAGAAACCTCTTACAACTCTTTGCACGCCATAAAATTCTTCTCCAAGAATTAGGCTCACATATGTTTATATGTGTAGAAGTAAAGGAATAAAATCCTTGTGTTTTATTCTCATCTGTCACTTTCCTCTACTATTGGCATACATATATATAGTATGAAATTTGTTACTGATTTTAAATTTGATTCTCAATTCAAATTTAAATCATATCTTTAAATTCTAAATCTGAATTCTTTAAATTTTACGAATCATATCATAACAATTTAAAACATAATCAATTTGGATCTCATCCAAATTTATAATTCAAATTCAGAAATAGAATAACTAATTATTCTCAAATCTCATTTAATATTCTCAATTATCATATTATTATTATATTCTTGGTGCTAGCAAAGAATATAATAATATTCTATTTGAATTAATATAATTATTTATTTGATCAAATCAAATAATAATTAAATAATTCTATAGCAAAGATTAGAACACTCGTTAGTGTGTGACCCCATAGGTTCAATACTAAGCGGGTAGTAAATTAGTCATACTAAATTTACTAATCAAGGTTGGCGTCTAGCAACACTCCTCAACGACCCGATAGTTTGAAGTAATCTATTTTTACTAAAAACCTCAGAAGAACAAAGTATAATTCATTCCATCTTTCCAGTTCTTGGTTAACCTTTAGAGTATGGTTTAATTGTCAAACTCTAACTTGTTACTATTGTTATAATGAACTGTGAATGACCTAAGAAACTCATTTCTTCATTCATTCAATCCCCTTGGCCAAGGTTTTATTCATCTCAATCATTATAATTATAGAGCTCAAACTCTTTACCGAGAGTTGACGGATTCCTTATTGACTAATCATTAATTCTACAAGTATTTAAATCATACCCAATATCCATTCAACTAGCACCCTAGGGTATTAGGTGTCCGGAATCAAAGTATAATAAATACATTGTTAATTTCTATGACAGTCACAGGTCAAAGGAAACTCTATTACTATGTTCATCTTGAGAATATCCTATTGACAAATATACGGTAATTATAACCATTAGGAATTTTCAGAGTGAGTCAGTTCAATGGTCATATCTCTATATGCATCATCTATATATATAATTTAATAAATGAGATCTATTAATCTTCATCTAATGAAGATCATTATATATATATATATATATATATATATATATTGATCTTTCTAGATTATTAATGTCCTTTTTAATAATCCTATGACCAAGAACAATTTAGATTAAATTATAAAAGATTTATCTCTCAATATTGTGATCACTATCACAATGATAAATCTCTAAATTTAATCAAGGACGTTATTATATTAACATTTTAATATAATAATAATAACAAATTATTTGACACATGATTGATTGGATTATAGTCATACTACTTATTCCCAACAAAGATAAATACTGATTTAGTCTTCTCAAGTCTTTAATCTCATTCTCTCCCAAAACAGAAAAGAAACCCTAGTCTACAGTAGCCTCTCCTGAGAATTTCATGTTTTGATATTCTCTTTTTGTCATTTGTCTTTTGAGCTTGTATTTTGATAAGATTATAAGACTTTAGTTGATGTAGTACTTTAAATTTAGATGACATTTTAAAATTTATATATACCATCATTATATTTAGTGTATTTATTTATAGAGTAAAGTATCGTTTTTGTCCCCAACGTTTGGGGTAAATCCTATTTGTGTCCCTAACGTTTAAATCGTCCTATTTGTATCCCTAACATTTGTAAAAGTGATTCAATGTTATCCTACTATATCATGAGTGCTTAAGTTTGAGTTTTAAAAATCTCTTCTTAAAGTTAGAATACAAATTTCTGGGATAGAATCGATGATCTACTCCGAAAAATAGCTCATCAAATGTTAAAACTAATTCCTACAATATTTACATAATTCACTTTTCTAGGGACATAATTGAATCTAAACACAAATAGTGGGTATAATATTAAAATCGAACACATCAAAGTGAGACCTAATTAAGAATGAATACATCCAAGTGAGAATAATTGAAAAATATAATATGATTTGTTAGTATAATTGATAGTAGGATAACATTGAATCACTTTTATAAACGTTAAGGATACAAATAGGACGATTTAAACGTTAGGGACACAAATAAGACTTACCCCAAACGTTGGGGACAAAAACGATACTTTACTCTTATTTATATTTTATTTATTATTTTATTATAAAATAATTTTTTTAGTCGAACTACAATTAAATTGATTAGACCAATAAACTAATAAACTAATAATTAAAATGGTTCGATGACTGATCCAATTTTCAAAGCTTTGTTCTTAGGCTTATTCTCTTTTCTCCTCTTACTAACTCACACCATGGAGTTTGACGAGAGATCCATCTACTTTTTAATACTCTTCTCCATCACTATCCATTTAGTCTTCTAAGTTTCTTGCCAAATCATTTTCTCCATCATTAGGGATGAAAGTCGGTCGGATTAGTCACGAGCTCGTTTTAGTCTCGACTCGTTTTATTAAACAAGTCAAGTTTTGGCCTTTGAAAAGTCTATTAGTTTAAAAGGTCACTTGATAGGCTTAAAAAAACTCGTAAAACTTGTTTGGCCAATTCTTTAAAAATATATTTTTTAAAAAATAAATTATTCTTAATTTGGATTTTTAACTATATACTTATATAAAACAAAATCGAAAAGAATTAATAGTCAAGACTAGTCAAGATTGCAACTTTTTTGTTTAAAAAAAATATTTATAATTATGGATTATAAATATGGTTATAATATGTGACTAATAATCGATATAAAAATGAATTATGTTTTACAAATTATGAATTGTAAATTCTAAAATGCTTAATGTCAAATTAGATTTTTTAAGTTTATCGTTTTGAATTATAATTCATGACACAAATTTTTTTGTGGACTTATTGGGCTTTTAAGCAGGTCGGACAGGGACGAATCCAAAAATTGTAATATGAAGAGGTTGAATTTTAGATAATTTTTTTTATTCTATAAAAATAATTAACATATAGTTATTAGAGTTAATTTTTTAAAAGATTTATCAAAATATATATAATTATAAATTTTTTTCATAATTTTATTTTTAATATTACATAAAAGAAATATAACAATATCAATAATACATTATAAAATTATAAAATGCCAATAAGTTATAGCGTGTTTAGTTAAAAATTATCACATATCTTATAAATTAAAATTAATTCTTTTAAAAATTTAAAAAATTTGAAAATAAATTATAATTATTAGTTGTTTGAAAGACACAGTATCCTTATAGAATACAAGATATAAGATATCTTTATATTTTTTTTAACAACGTAAATTTAGAAGAAAAATGAATATTTTTTACAAGAAAAGAATATCTAAAGTACATAATGTATGTGATTACTAAAATATAACTACGTAAGTCATTATTAATATAATAATATAAATGTTAAATATGTTAATATAAAAATAGATGATTTTTTTAAAAATAAATATAGAAATTATTATATAAAAATAAATTTGAAAGGTACAAAGACTTGAAGGTATGATATTAAATTAGTTAAGTAAAAAATATTAGTGAATTAAACAATTAAGACATAAATTCATCACATAATAAAAAATAATACATATAAAATTACTAAATTACATAATATTTTTTTATTTTTTAAACACATATTTCATATATAAATATAGTTTTTTAAAATTTTGGGGGGCCGAGGCCACTACTCATCCCCTCTTTTGGGACTGAATGTCAGTGCACACCCATAACAGACTCAGTAAAATCATTTGGGGACTGGTTGATAGAATATATAGAGAAAATAAAAAAAATAGGGAGAAGATCATCAAGAGATGAGAATAAGTAGAATAGGATTTCCATCTTGGGAGGTGTGGAAGACAAGAAATTAGAAAATATTTCAGCAATAGAATATTCAACTAGAATGGACAATTAAAAGAGCTAAACTGATAGAAAATCTATTTTAGAACACAATAGACTAGCAATTTGTAGAAAAGAAGAGAGAGAAAAATAGAAGAGCACACCTGATCAGATGGAGGCTTCCACCAGAAGATTGGTTAAAGGCTAATGTGGATGCTGCTTTTAGGAATAGGAGGATGGAAATAGAGCAATATCTGTGGTCATTAGGAACAATAATGAAAAAATTGTGTTAGGCTTCTCTGAAAAAATTAGCACACATCCAAGTATAATAGCTGAAGCTATAGCTATTAGACAAATCCTTATTATTATTATTGATAATTTGGATTTGGAAAAAATATTAATTGAATCAGACAGTTTAAAACTAATCCAAACTATAAAATCAAATATTTCCATTGGAAAAACTGAAGTAATATTACAGGATATTAGAGAGCTAATAAAAAGATTACTAAATTGTGGTCTAACTTGGACACCCAAAAAAGGGAACCTGTTTGCTCACACAGTTGCTAAAATGACAGCATCAAATTGCCTTCGTCAGAACTGGGGTATGCAACCACCTCTAGAGATGTGGCGTATTATCAACATGGAAGCTCAAAGTTGACAACAACTCTTGAAAAAGGAAAATCAATAAAAAAGTTAGGAACATAATAATTTAGAAAATCCAACAATTGAGAATAAGCGTAATTGCTACATGTATAACAATATAAGAGCAAATATAAATCAAAATCAATACCAAGTTCAGGGGTTTAAGGAGGAACCAACAGGACCAAATTTGATCTGAGAAAGAACAAGACTTCCACGACCTGGTTTAAAGCAATTGGAGATGAAGAAACGGTGGGAATGAAATTTCAGCGGCAGCAGCAATTTAAATTGAGACAAGACATGCCATCAAAATGATATAACAAACCTTATTTTGAGGAAGTATAAAATGCAGGTCGGTTACAAGAGAAAAGAGAGCGAGCTCAGTACAGGAAACAAGTTTCAAAACAAATAGGCTGCGAATCGAAAAACACAGCATAATCGAAATTGCAAATTCAGAGGAGAAAAAACTGAAGCTTCCATGTTTGTGCACCCTCGCATCGGAGCTTCGTTCGAAGCGCAAACAGCAGAGGAGATCACAATTAGACATCATTATAGGTTCTGGAGAGAGTAACAGCGTTGTAATGGCCTGAACATACTAATTACCTATATAAAAGGATATACATGCTGCGGAAAATTGGAGCACAAGGTAGAAAAAAGATAGGAAGAAGATCTATGTGCTTCAAAATAAATTGAATAAAATAGAAAATTTAGATTGGGTTAAGATTTGGTTGGGTAGCTTGGACTTTAATGGCTAACATAAAAAAAAATCGTCTAAACCAAAATTTGGCTCGACTTGATCCATTTTTATCCATGCTTATCACTCATTCATTATTAGCACCCGAGAATATCGTGTAATTTTTTATTTCTCAATCACTGCACATCAACAGTGGAATCAGTCTCAGCAAACAAGATTAAAATAAACGTTTTTCTTCCTTTTTTGATTTCTTTATTTTTGTAATGATTTTCATATTGCAACAATGGATACAATAACGATTACGATGACGAATTTTTTACTCAACTCTTACTTTTCTGTTTGATTTTGATTTCCATAGTGCCACAATGCACACATTTAATTTAATTATGAATTCTTGCATTTATTTTTGTTTTGTAATTTTATTATTTAATTATATTAAGTGTATACTAAAATTAATTATTAATATAAAATTTATATTAAAATATAAAATATAAAATATAAATTAAAAATAAATTAAAATAAATTAAAAATAAATAATTTTAATAGTTAATTTTAGTGTATAAATAATATTTTTTATTATTACTTTGGGTTAAATATAGAAACAATAATATAATGGTGTATTTTTGTATTTTTGCATTATGGTGACTATGCTGATTATGATACACTAAATTTAAAAATAAAAGTTTTTTATTATTTAATAATATTTTTTAATTTAAAAAATAAAAAATATTATTAATATATAAAGAATATAATTTTAATTTTAACCACACTTATACAATAATAGTAACTACTGAAATATTTTATATTAGAATTCACTTAATATAGTATACTACAAGAGAAAATTATTAGACACTACAAAGGGTTGTTGAGGTGCTTTGAGATGATGTCAGAATTGAACATTAATTTTAATGAGTCTAGTTTAAATCCAGTTAATGTGAGCAAGATTGGACACAAGAGATGTGTAGGTTGTTGGGCTGTAATAAAACATCACTATCAATAAAATATTTTGGTATTTTTTTAGAAACAAATCTAAGATTTGTCAAGACATATAAGCTGATAATAGACAGTAATAGACAAGGTGGAAGTAAAGCTCAGTATGTAAAAAGTGAAAATCTTTAATAAGCTGGTAAACTAGTTTTTATTAAGTCTGTTCTAAATAGCCTGTCTGTGTATTATCTTAGTTTGTACAAGATGCTTAAGTCTGTGGTGAAAAAGCTAACTTCATTGTAGAAGAGAGTCTTGTGGAGTAAGAAGGATGGAAAAAATGGGACACTTTTAGTGAAATAAGAAGTGGTGCAGGCTCTGAAGAAACTAAGTGGATTAGGGGTCAGAGATGCAGTGATTCGGAATACATCTCTTTTGTTTAAGTAGTGGTGACGGTTTTTAAAAAAAAACTGTCCATTATAAAAGAAAATTGTGTGTTCATGCAATAACTTAAATCCTTCAAACATGCTTATTAGTCAACCTATACCTACAAGGGAACCTTTGGAAGAATATTTGTCAGTTACAAATCACAAAACCACATGTAAGGGAGAAGTCGATAAGAGATTTATCTATGGAACTAGGGGATGAAAGAAGGATTTGACTCTGGAAGGACATCTGGTTACAAAGTACTGAAAGTAGTACTCTAAAAGATACTTTTTTAAGACTTTTTTTGATCTCAAAGAAAAGAAAATTTGTTATAGGAGATTGTGAGTTTTGGGATAAGCTATAATGAATATGAAATTTTCAATAGAAGATGGATTTGTTCCAATGAGAGTTGGGGCTACTTAACTAACTTCATGAAACCTTATAGTCAATTAGGTTAACATATGAGAGAGGGGACTGAGTTACATAGAAATTTGATAATAAAAAAAACGTTTATTCTACTAACTCTTTTATGCAAGTTATGCAGATAGAAATACTTTCGAAGAGTATAACAAATTATAGTTTCACTAGCACTATTTGGAGAGATATTATTTCACCAAGAGTTAAATTATTTATTTAGTTTGTCTTGGTTCGACGGGTTAATACTAAAGAAATATTGTGTAGATTATGTGTTGTTAGTCAAAATGATATTGTTTGTCTATTATGTAAAAAAGAAGATTGAAAATATATTTCACTTATTTTTTAGTTGTGAGTATACTTAACAGGTGTGGTGTGATTGGTTGTTTGTTTCAAGTAGACTATGGATGGTCCCAGATATTCTTAAGCAGCACTTTGAGAGTTGGACAAAAACATCTAAAAGGGAAGAAGAGTCCAACCGGAGTTAGTTAGTTTTTTTTCTGTCATTTAAAATATTTGGCTTGAGAAAAATAATAGGATTTTCAAGAACAAGCATTCAGGTATAACAGAAGTTATCAATAGAACGATTAAAAGTTACCAAGAGTGATATGATGTTGACTCTTATGGTTATTGATGACAATATTAAAAATAGATTGAATTTTTCAATTTGTTTATTTTGTTAGTTTTTTATTTGTTCTTTTTATTCTATCTTATGGTGTTGAGTTCTTTTGTTTAAAAAAAAAAAAACTTGTAAGGTGTTTAATTAATTTAAAATGTAGGAAAAAAAACAGACATTGATGATTTTGTTGATTGATGGTTAATAAATAAGAAGTTTATTATCTAAAGTGATAAAGCATATGAATTTCATCTCAGATCATAGTTAGCATGTGTGTGTATTCAATGGAGGAAATTTAAGGACATTCAAAGTATTTTATTGATAACCTTTTTTGATACTTTGGTTGATTTCCATTTAATGTGTATGATGAGTAGTGTAGCTATGAATAAAATGTTTGGAAATGTTTGGTAACCAAAGAAAATCAGTCAAAAACAGCCATAAATTGCTTTATTTAGCATTCATTAATTGTTGCGATAATTAATTAATGCTAAATAAGGCAAGTTTTGGCTGTTTTTTTGTCTACCTAACATTACCCAAAATGTTTTATGCGATTTGCTCGAATATATGTACTCATGTTGTGTAATTTATAGTTACGTGTATGAATTTCTGACGTAAATTTTGCTTTTTCATAATGCAAGAATGCACACATTTTGATTATGAATTACTGCATTTTGTTGTAAAATAAATAAATAAATAAATAAAGATAATAAATATAAAATAAAAAAATATAAGTAGAAAATTCTAATATTAATATTCACCACAATTAATATCTCAATATAATAAAAATTATATATATATAGTAATGTATATAAAAGAAAGAGAAGTGTGTTTTAGCAGTATAAAAGAGAGAGAAAATTTTATTACTTCTGTGTATTACATCTTGACGATACTTTCTATTTATATACGTAAAATGTTTTTGTTTTCAACTCTCATTAAATTCATTCTCTTTTGAGAATGAATATATCCACGTAACGAACCTTATCACTAATACATTTATTTTTATTGTGTAGTTTTATTTTGTTGTTATTATTACTTTAGGCTTAATGCTGACAAAATATTATGGTATAGTATAGATAATATACAGATCATAGAAAGAAAGAAATGATTCTTTTTACAGAAAACATCTTGTTTTTTCAACATTTTTTTTTTGGGGGGTTTTGGTCCTTTTCAACATTGTAGTATTTGTTTTTAATTTCTTTTGTTTTGGGCCATAGGCCCATTAGAATAAAAAATGTATATTGCTGAGCTAAGAGAGGCCCAAGACAAGGCCGAAACATACAAGAGAGGACTAAAGATTAGGAGTGTCATACTATCACTCTCTAACTAATAATGTTACTTGTTAGTTAATAAAAAACAATTAATGATGTTACTTGTTTATGGTATGTGATTATTAAATGACGTTTTTCTTTTCTTGTTTTTTTGGTCGTATTTATTATTACTCTATATTTTTTTTTGGTCATATAACTCACTCCTCAAGTCCTCATCATATCCACTCTAAGACACTCCACTTCAAAGTTTTTCATTATCTCCATTGGGACTTGAATCTAGGAATATAGTTTATGAAGCTTACAAATTTTCTCATTAAATTCATTCTGATAACAAATTTTCCATATTTTATTATTTTCATTCAATGAGTATATTTAAGAGTTAAGACCATTTTTGACTAACCAAATGGGTGTAGTGATAAGTTCAAATAACAAAAAATTTATGTATATCCTTCATAATAGTAATTCGTGTCTTTGGAACTTGGAAAATTCAAATAAACGAATGGTTGGCCACTAAACTGATTACGTTATTTATCTTATAAATTTAGTTAATATGTACCTTAAAATTATTAATAATAAAAAATTTTATTTTTTAATGAATATAAAATAAATACAATAAAAATTTAATTTTTTTATATTTTTAATAAATTTGTTTAATTTATAATTCTAATATGTGTTGTTAAAACACAGGATAAGAAATTCATATTTTATATCTAACAATTGAATATTTATGTTTTTTTTATTTTTAGAGTATTTTTTAACTAGACAGGTCAAGAATTAATTCATCGTAAATCTGAGCTTCATTTAAGGGTCTATTAGTGATTAATGAGTTACTGTATGTACAAAGTGAAATTTAAATCCCCAACACTTACTTAAACGAACGAGTGAGTTAATCACTTGACCAACTAAGTATGAATATTTATGTTAATAGAAGTCCACGTAGATTTTTAATTGGGGCTTGCAATAATGAATTACGAGACCATCTCATAATTGTTGCTGTCTCTTTCACAGCGTGGTTGAATATCCTCCTCTAAGTTTGGTCAATTAGACTATTAGGGTGTCGCTACTCAGTAGAATAACCCAAGTCCCAAACCATGACAAGTTTGAATGTTGACCCACATCTCTTTTTGGCTTCTTTATCATGGTGGGATAAAAAAGTGTATCCCATCACACTAATTGTTTGTTTCAATAATCTTATTCGCTGCGTTTGTTTGTAAACCGAGACAGAGACATTAAGACATAAAATTATATTTGATAGATAAGATATAAATAAATATATTATATTAGATATATTAAATTAGTATATTTTATATTTATTTTGATAAAAAAATATAAAAATATTAATATAAAATATAATTTATTTTTTTATTATTTTTATTAATTTTTATAATTATATTTTTTATTATTATATATTTTTTTAAATATTTTAAATAAAAAATAATAATAAATTAAATTTTTATAATTTATTTTATTTTATCACTAAATAAAATATAAAAATATTAAATTTTATATCTCTATTTTTTATATCTTATTTTTAGTGTTTTGTAATAAAAACGTAACTATTGTAATTTTGTGGTGACATGTCCCTTGCTAGATTCTAGCTACACTAGTGCCAATTACCAAAGCGACTTTTTTTTTTATGATAAAAAAAAACTTTTATTCAATAAAATAGTTAAACGACATTTATAAATTGTAGAAAATATATAAAATCTAAAATTTATGTTGAATTATAGTCTAAAAAATACAAAATTTGATTAAAAAAATTTTATAAGACAAAAATAAAGATATATTATAATCTCTTTTATTTCTAATATTGTATTAATACTCTATAGTTATTAATTCGAAAAATATTCAGTTAGTAAGTGTTTTAAAAATATTTGTTAATGAGTCTTCAAAAATTTTATAACAAAATAAAAAAAAATCATATATTTATAAAAGGTATAAAAAAATTATATTATGCATTATCTTAATAAGTATTTTAAAAGCATTTGTTAGTAAATTCTTAAGAAGATTGAAGGTGGAAGGAGACGCTTCAAAAGAGAAGATAAGAAGGGAGGAGAGGGTGTTTGTGTGAAAGGAAAGTGATGTTATTTTGTGCCCTGACTTTTTTGGTTCTTCACTCCCTAAACGATGTGGATTTGGCTTGCATCACTTCCAATATGAGACATTCATGAACCTATAATGCAAAGGTGAGAACAAAAAATCATGCACCAATATTCACAGGAGTATTAGCTATTACTTATTAATTTATTATAGAACCTAAGAACACCAACAAAGTTATCTTTCGTTTCAATTTTATTAGGGATGAGTAAGGGTCGGTTTAATTTAGGTTTATGGTAAAATTAGAATCGAATTGATTAGAATATAATTGGTTTGATTTGGTTTGGATTTATATTTTTTTGTATATGTATCCGAACCAAATCAAACCGATTAAAAACGGATTGGTTCGATTCGAATAACTGGGTACTCGATGACTTTGAAATTCATAAAAAAAAAAACAAATTTTTATCTTAAAAATTCAATAAGTACAATAAACATGCAACATCAATAGAAATAATCAAAACATGTTAAACACCAAATACATTAAAAACTAAATTCATTAAAATCCAAACATATTAATAATGAATAATCATTGTCTAATAGAAAAACCATATATATATTTTTTATTTAATTAATATATGATCGGGTTCGCGGGTTGGTTCGGATTCCGCACCCCAAAACCGATACTCGAACCAATCACTAACAAAAGTCATTGGTTTGGTTCGAATTAGATCCGATTACTCGTTGATTTCAGAACCAATTTAATTGGTTCGGTTCGGATTCAGACGGGTAATCGAAAACCCGCTGCCCGTGCTCACCCCTAAATTTTATTTTAGACGTCACAAAATATTACATTAATATTTATAATATCACATGTTATAAATAATAATTTTAAGATTAATTATAAAATTTATTATTCCAATATTTAATTTCAAATAATTTAATTTTATATTTTTAATTATTTTATTAAAATTATTATAAAAATAGTAAAACTTTATTAGTTTTTTATCCAATGATACCGTCTTTTCAAGATAAAATCGATTTTATTTTATTCAATAATTTTAATATAAATTTTAATTTTAAACCAGTTTATTTTTTATAAGTGTCAAAAATGATATTCAAAAGTTACTCTATTAAAGTTGCTTTAATACATACTTTTATGAGTTTTTTTCGTTTAACTAATATGTTTTTTAATGGCACATGTGTATTAATGTTATTAATAGAGAAAAGTTCAATAAAAATACATAAAATTATATTAATGTATTTATTAAATTAATAATAGTATTTTGGGTAAAGTATACTTTTTGTTTATGAAATTTGACAAAAGTTTTAAAAATATCCCTAAATTTTATTTTGTTTTAATTTTGTTCTAAAAATTTTCTATTTGCATCAAATATACCACTAACGACTAATTTTTCAAAAAATTTAAGACCAATTGAACAACAATTTCATAAAAACAACCCTCAACACAAGTAAATCAAGCATAATTTTCATGCATTATTGTTAGATTGGTTTTAAATTTTTTAAAAAATTAGCCGTTAAGAGTATATTTGATACAAATAAAAAATTAATGGGACAAAACTAAAACATAATAAAACTTAGAGTTATTTTTAAAATTTGTATGAAATTTTAAAGACAAAAAGTATACTTTATCTTTTTTTTTTTTTTGCTACACTTCTAACCCACGATGATATCATATATCTACTTTGATTGCAAGAAATAAGCCTGAGTGATTATTGTTGGTCTCTGACGCAATGTGCACTATATTTTGATTATTGAAAATCTTTTTAACTTTTTTATTTTTTTTTCTTGCTCTCTCCATACATTTGCCTTTAAGAAAGTGAGTGCTCCAATTTATAGAGACAATGCTGCTTCTTTCACATGTTACTTTTCATATATCAAAGGTGATTTTATTTTATTTTTTCCTTTTGACTCAATATTTAGAAATCGTTTTTTAATGATACATAAATAAATAAGTAAATAAAATAATCTCAAAATTTTTATATTAATAACAATCATGTAAGAAAATTAAGAATAAAGACTTAAATTCGTTCCTAAAAGATCATTCATTTTTTAAATTAATTTTTAAAATATTTTTTTAATTAAATTCGTCTTTCAAAAATTTTAAGTTAATCACGTTGGTCCTTCTGTCACTTTTTTTGTTGATAGAATTAAAATTTGCTAATATGACATGTTAAGTATATTACAACGCACACCTAAAAGTCCTAATTGACTATTAATATTAGATCAAATCAAAATCTAATTGAAGGAAACTTTGAGACATTGAAATTCCTCAATTTGAAATTATTTTGATCTAATTTTATAAAATTATCATGTTAGCTGCCAATTAAGACTACTAAATATGTATTGTGATATCACTTAACATGTCAAGTCAATAAATTTTGATGCCGTTAGCAACGAAAGTAACAAAAAGACTAATACGACTAACTTAAAATCTTTGAAAGACGAATTTAATTAAAAATTTTTTCTAAGAGACTAATTTAAAAATCAAATGATTATTCAGAAATTACTTTAACTATTTATTCAAAAATTAATCTATATTATAATACAACTTGTAACAGGATACAACTTTTTTTACCTCGTCTTTTATGATATTATTGTTTGACACTTGATATTCATTTGTGAATTCTCATAAAAATCGAATTAACTAAAAATTAATAAATCAATTTAAATTAATCGAGTGATCAATTTACTCGTTTAATATTTAAACTATTAAGTAAGTATCAAAGTTCGATTTCTGTTTTACATATATAATAATTTATTATCTAATTATAAACAATTAAATAAAATTTAAATTCGCTACAAATTAATCTTTAACCTATTACAACATAAAACTAAATACCAACTCACAAATTATTAATCAATCTTAAATAAATGATAAGATAGACTAGACATAAAGGTTGCATTTGTTTCTGAGAATAGGACAAGACAAACACTGAGAACAGGACAGGACAAGATACTGATAGACAGAAACACAAAATTTTGTGTTTTTGTATTCTGTTTGGTGATAAAATAGAAGAAATTATGAAAATTTAATTTATTTTCTTTTTTTTTTATTCAAAAAATTTGAGATGAAAAATATAATAATAAAAAAATATAATTATGAAAAATTAACAAAAATAATAAAAAATAATAAAAAATAAGTTGTATTCTTTGTTAGTGTCTCTGTATCCTTCCTGTTAGGATGGACATAAAATACACTAATTTAATATCTCTGAACACATTATTTCTGTCTATATGTCTTTTCTATCAAATATAATTTTGTGTCTCAATATTTATATTTTAATGTCTTGTTTCTGTAAACAAACACAGCGAAAGAAAAGGGTTGTTGATGACTATTTAAATCCACTTATTAAATTGTGGACAAAATTGGAGTAGGCGTTGAATCACTAACCTTAGACCATGTTCCTCGTTCAAAAGACAGGGCTCAAAGGATAAGATTATCTTAGTAGCTGTTTAAAATTATGGTATTGCCTTTCATGTATCATATCATCATATTTATATTATATAATTATTTTATATGATATGATATGATCCGGGTCCTTTAATTGATTAATATCAGCATGACAAGAAATTTGGTTGAATATTCTATGCATAATGCATCTAATGCTCCTGTCTTTATAACTTTTGCTGGCAAAGTTACAAAATAATAGAGTAATAAGAATAGCATATCCTGTCTGTCTTTCTCGGCTTAATTATATAAATTATTAAATAATTAGTATTCTTAATTGCATTCATTTCTAAAAGCCAAATTAATTTCTACTATTTTCCTCAAATCACATGAACAAGTACGGAAGAAGGTTCCTTTAATTCTAAGGCATTTCATATAGGAAGATTTTCAAGTGTGCCGTCATACTGGTATATCAGTGATTTTTAACCGTTGATCTTAATTATATATATTATATATATTTTTTATAATTAAGATCAACGGTTAAAAATCACTGAAACACCGATATGACGGCACACTTGAAAATTTTTCTGCCACATACCATACACATCCATGTGCGAGTATCGAGGTAGATATTTGAGAATAAATAAAGTAAAATTTATCAAAAATTTTAAAAATATTTTTAAATTTTATTTTATTTTAATTTTATTTTTAAAATTTTTATTTATATTAAATATATTTTTTATAGTTAATTTCTTAAAAAAATTTAGAATTAATCTAATAAAAGTATACGATAATTATGTCTGATTTGTTTGTATGTAAGATTATTCTTAAAAAATTAACTGTCAGAAATATATTTGATACCATTAAAAAAATTTTGAGACAAAATTAAACAAAATAAAACTTATGAATATTTTTTAAATTTTTAATAAATTTTAAGAATAAAAAATATATTTTATCCTTACAAAATATATAAGATGAATTTTATTGTATTTTATAAACAAGGAATTTTGGTGGGTCAAAAAATAATCTATCAAAAAAATTACTGCATATTTCTAACTTTAATGAACATTTACAATACAAAGATAAATATACTTATTAATTATTTATTAAAAGATAGCTCTAGCCAAAAGAGAAAAGTTCAATTCCATATTTATAAAGAATATTCCGAGTCTTTTTTTTAGCTGACATTTTTAAATTTCACCAAATGTATCAATTTATATATATAAACCGACAGCATAGTCCAGAAACATAATTTGGTTAAAAATTAGTAGTTGAAAGTACTTTTATAACTAAACTTGGGATTAGGACATGGTTTGAAGATAGATAAACTAATTATATGATTAGTGTCATTTTCTAAACAACAAGTAGATGGAGACGTTGTAGCCAAATACTTCTAGTTATTTACATGAAATTCATTATTCTTTCTTGAATTATTGCTTTTACTATATGTCATTGGCAGAACTTCTAGAAGGTATTTAAAATGAAAAATATCCCTCAATATATTTTATTTGATATTTTTTTTTAAATTAGGAGTAAAATTCGAATCTACGACTTCTAAGTGAATATAAAAAAATTTGTTATTTGAATTATAGTTTATTGGCATATAAAAATATATCTTTTTTTTCTATATAAAAATTTGCGTTTCCACTCTCTCTTAGCTTTATACTAAAATACAAATGCGCATAAATTAAAAAACTATAATAAAAGTGATTCTATTTATATAAAAAAATATGATTAGTGATTCTATATCAAGATTAGGACAACAACTTTTACCATAATTGTTATCTATAAAATTTGAATGAGAAAATGACTCACTAATTTTTAATTATAGGGTTTGCTTGCTTGAACTTATGATAGTTGACAACAAAAGTTAATATTTTCTTCCATTTAATTTATTCGGTGATTAATCTAAAAGAGTACAAAATTTCTAGAATATGTAATTAATATATTTTAAATAAATGAGATCATACTAATATATACAGTTTATTTTTTTTATTTGAATTCATCTTAAAATCTTTGTATAGAGATTAGGATTTAACTAAAGAGTGTGTCCATCTTCAAAAGTATTGGTTAAAACAACAACAAAATTGGTTTTTTCTAAGGTAATTAATATATAAATATATTTTTAATTGTCTTAACCAAATTTCCTTATAATAATTTTTTGTTTTTTTTTTAATTTATATTTTTGTTTAAATATTTTATTTTTAATAATACTATTTATACATCAAATATTTCTAACATTTATATAAAAATACTGGTATCAAAATACTATATCTACTATATAAAAGCTATACGTATAATTAGCCGATTGATTTATCTTTTAATCTCTTTAAACTTTAAAGAGTGTTTAACACACTTTAACGACATCCTCTGCCAATTTATTACCAACAATAATTAATTATTATATTTTAAATATACATATATAAATAAATACATCCAAAAAATATATTTATAAAGACACTTCTATTAAATACAGCTATAAAAAATATATTTTTGTTAGACACATCTACAAAGACACTTTTATTAAATACAATTATAAATAAAAATTGGCAAAAATTGACAAAAATATTGTTGATAACGTAGCAGGATTGATAATGAAACCATGTTACAACGCACTTCACTCTTGAAAGTTTTTGGTTTTCCATGCATCCCACCAAGTCCATTATTATGCATCAATCATTGTCTATGTTGCCCATTTTTCCTAGTCAAATTTGTACTCCACATGAATTAGTCACTCTTGAGTAGTGAATTCAAATCCAGTTCTTATCAAGTATAAATTGATTCCACATTATTAATTTTATAATTAAAATATGTTATATATTTTTTTTATTATAATTAAAATAAATTTTATTTTTAAAATTAAAATTTTTTTATTTATTTTATCTTTTTTATATATCATTATCAATAATTAATAATTATAAATTTATCAATTAAAATATGTAACATTACATTCTCTAATTACAACTAAAATTAAAATTAAAATTGAATAAAAATGTGTCACATAATATTTTTCTCATTAAAATTGAGTGAAAATATTTTTTTCAAAAATTAATGAATTTTTTTTTATATTTTCTTATCTACCTCTCTCTCCTTCTCTATTTCTCTCTATTATTATTGCTCTTCTCACTCTATATATAACTTATAATTTATATTTTATATTACTAATTTGACAAATCAAAATGTATCAAAAAATATTATTTTTCATTATCATTAAAATAAAATCTTTCTCTCTAAAATTAAAAAACTATCTATCCTTTTTCTTTTTCTGATTTTTTTCTCTCTTTTCTCTCTCATTTTCTATCTTTTCTACCATTCTATTTAAAAAAAATAAAATTAATAAATAATATAATTTAAATAAATTCATAGAATTATAAAAAATACATTAAATTTATAATTAAATATAATTAAAAATTAATTTTATAATATTACTCATATGAAAAAAAATTATTATTATATATTTTTTTGAGTCTTTTTATTTAGTTTCAAGTTTTTACCTCTTATCTTTTTAATTTATATTTTTATTTTTCTTCCTTCAAATATTTATTACACATAATTTGGAGAGAATATTAATGTTATGATTAATAATTAGAATCAAGATTCAATTATTTCAAAAAAAAAGATTTTGAGTTAATTCTATAATTATTAATGTAATTTTTTTGTACTAATATCTAATAATATTTTTATATACATAAAGAGAAAAAAATATTATTTTTAAATAACAAATATGAAAATAAATTATTTTTATTTATGCAATAGACTTAACATCTAATCAAATATAAAAATATACACATTAAATTCTTTTAAATTTTAGATAATAAATATTAAAGTTAATTATTAGTAAAAAAATTAAAATTTTTCACATCAAAATAATAACTAAAAATTTTATTATTTACTTTTTTTTACTTATAAATATTCTGATCTTTTTAGCTGACAAAGAATTTTGTTTCCTACGACTTTTTTTTATTGAATCTATAAATTTTTTATACTATAATCTATATAATTTCAGAACGAAAATAATATAATTTTAAAAAATTATATTTTTATAATATTATTATAGATAAAAATATTAATAATCGGTATATAATACATTATCCAATAGAAATTGATTAACCCCTTCCTGCCCTTTTCCCCCTTGATATTATATAAAGCAGTCCTTTAATTTCTCTTCTTTATTTTAACATTTAAAAGTTACATATTTAATTAAAAAAATAATATCATTCTTAAATTGATAATGCTCTTTCTGAATGATATTTTTTTTTTGTCTTCTTCTAAAACTACTCGCCATTCTTATTTTCTAATAATAATAATAATAATAATAATAATAATAATAATAATTAATGGTTCAAAATTTAAGAATTAACCAAAATCAAAACTATATATTCTATCTATTTCATAAAAAGAAATCATATTTATATTTTATAAGTATTCTAGCAAAATCTTTAAATAAAGCATGGAACTTAATTTAATTTTTCCCTTTTTGGATGATATTTTTGTTTTCAATAATTTTCTTTTGAATTTTATTAACATGTGTCTATCAGAAGTAGAATTTTTTTATAAATATATTATAAATACATTAAAAATTTTATCAAATATTTTTGGTGTATTAGTTAATGATATATATATAATACTTGAGATTTCAAAAAAGTATATTCTTCATATTTTTAAGTTAGAATTACATCCAACCCTATTTATAGTTTAATTTAATCTTGGTTGAATAATCTAATAGCCTATTCTCATATTAACTGAAATTGATAAAAAATATTATGAACTAAAAAGATTAAAAGAACTACTTGACCAAGATCTTATTTCACATACTCATTTTTCATTGTCATTGTCATTTATCACTACTTATAAAAATATATTAATTATTATTAAAGTTATTGGTTTGATATTTTTGTATACAACGACAAATTATGGTTGTGATATATTTTCAAGTGGAAATAATTTGTTAAATTACAAATTAACATTCTTTTACTATATCAATAATTATTAATGAAAACTTTTATCCTAGTTATTTATAAAATTAAAATTACCAATATAAATTTATTTAACTTACTAAGTGTTATAACATTAGAGAGACAATAAAATAATGCATTAATAGTAATCACTAATAATTATTTTTCTCTAATAAGAATTATTGAAGAAAATTATTTTATACGCAATGATAACTAATAATTTTGATAAGTAAATTATTTCATTGGGAGATGTTTTAGACAAAATAAAGAAAAATCAAAAGGTGTGTTGTTATTAATCTAAAAGTAGTATTATCATTTTTCATTTTATTAATGCCTAATAATTAAGATTTAAGATGATAAAATAAGAATATTAATGTTGAACTAAGAAAAACACTAAAATTAATTATATTATTTAATATCTATGATGCACGGATACTAATACGGATACGGGATACGACACGAGACACACCGACACGCGAATTTTAAAATTTTGTGAAATACGGGGACACGCATACGTATAAAATATAAAGTATTTTTTAGATAAATTGTAATGATATTTTGATATTTTATTGATATTAAAATATAAATTAATTTTTTAATTATTTTTAATATCTTATTTTAATTATATCAAGTATTTAAAATATTTTTGTGTTAATAAATAATAATATATACTATATCTAAATTTATTTCAAGAATATATGTTAATAATAAGACTGGACGCGTTGACACGTGATGGTATTTAAGTATGTCTAAATATGTCCAGAAAATTTTTTTATTTTTTAAGACACAATTGAACTCAGTAGAGACACGTGCCAGACGAGTGTCGATGAAAGTCGTGTCCAAAATGTATCAGACAAACGGACACAGTAACTCAACGAAGTATCCGTAGTTCAAAACTTAATACGATTATAATTAAGTAAATATCAATATAGAAAACATTTTCATAAATATATATAATAATGTTAATTTGTTGAAAGACACAAATATGTGTTCACCTTCAATCCTCTACTTTTAAGTGGTCCTAAAAATCATCTCACATCTTAATATCCCAAATAACATCACATTGGTTTTATGTTCATGTCTCTTATGTATATATCTATAGAATCTGATTCATTCTTCTATGCTTTCGGAATTGTTTTCTATTTATATACTACACGTACCTTAGGTGTCAGTATCCATTAGTTCATGGTTTCCATTTGGTACAAGTATACATATAATTAATATATGTGAATGTAACATTCTTTTTTGGCACGATTTTTTTGTTGGAATGTTCTTTCATATCTTTCCTCGATTCTCTTTTTGAAAAGTATTTGCCACTATTTCTTAACGAGTAGTGATATATTAGGGTTTAACATTTGAAGTTTATTAGTACGTTTGGACAACGAATAATATTTAATTTATAAATTATTGAATAAACGTGAATAAAGTTTTAAATCACAAAAAATTTTAGAGGTAGTAAATATTTACATGCATTTATTTTCATATAAAGTTTATAATTAAAAATTATTAAATATTTAAATAATAATTTAATCGAACTTATAAAATTATTTAAAAAATTTTAAATATTAATTTTACATAAAGACATCTCGCATACAAATTTTCACCATTTTTAAATATCTTTATTACAAAATATACCAGTTGGCACGATCTAAATTTTGAATTTTAAATTTTGTAAATTATAGAAGAGTTTAAGATATATCACTGCTCCTACTAAATCTTAATATGTAATTGAATATTAGAATTTCTACTAAATCTTGATTCGGTATTAGAATTCCTACTTAATTAAATCTTAGTGTGTAATAATTGGGTATTAGATTTTCAATCACACTAGACCGTGGTACTTAATTATATAGGTTTTATGCTTCACACTAAATGGTTGACATATACTACGATTTAGTAGGCTATGATGCATGAGTTTCGCACTAATCTATATAATGACTTGCATTATTATGTTTTAATAATTACATTGTTTATTTTATATTTTTTTTCCTTGTAATTTCTCTTTTAAACTTTATTGTTGAAAAAAAAAATAATTCACTTTTTTATGATAATTTATACTACAAAAAAATATATTAAATACCATCGGATTTAGCTTTGCAGAATAACAGTGTCTTTATCGGCGGATTTACTAGCAATTTAGGCGTCAAATTCGTCATGTCAAAATATTACTAGTGGATTTTCATTTCCGACGGTAAATTCGCCGATAATAATTGGAAAGAAAACGGAAAAAATAGGCGCAACATTTAGGGTCGGGTTTATCGGCAGAAAAATCCGACGGTAAACCTACTTAATGGAACGCTGCATTTTGGTAAACCACAATATGTTACAGTTGAACTCTCTCTCCCCCTCCAAAAGCCCCCTCTGAAGCCGGCATCCTCTTCTTCTTCGGCGCTATTCGTCGTTTTTGCCATCACCGTTGGTACCGCCGCTTCTGCCACCCTCTTCTTCTCGGCGTTGGTGCTCTTCTTCAAGTAATGCTTTTGAATTTTCTTTTTTCTAAATAGGAATAAGGTATGATTTGTTATTATAATTTTATGTTTGTTATTTTGGTTCTGATATGTTCTTATTTGTTATTATAAGTTTGTTCTGATTTGTTATTATAATTTTATGTTCGTTATTTTGGTTCTGATATGTTCTGATTTGTTATTATAAGTTTGTTCTGATTTGTTATTATAATTTTGTGTTCGTTATTTGGTTCTGATTCTAATTAAAATATATTTTGAAGTGTTGTTGATTAAGTTATTGGTTTGATGATGAACAAATTAATCTAAATAGTTAAGAACTCAACTAATTAGTTAACTGATTAAATTATTTTGGATATGTTGTGGCTATTTTTAAGTTTTAATTTATAATTGAGGTTGGTTGAATTTGTGAAAACCGTAGAAGTAAATATATGTCCGACTTTAGGGATATGTTGGTTATGTATAAAATTCAGTTTCTACATATTAAAATTTCTAGATTTCTTTTTGGTTATTACTATATGTTATAATAATAATAATTATATATTTTTTACAGATATTAAAATTTTTTTTGTTGTTGTTAAAATTTTTTAACGATAAAATGTATATTGATAACTATTTTTATTGTCGCTAAAAACAAAATAAATGACTACTAAAAATATTTTATTTATGTAGTATTGTGTCAATAAATTGTTGTATTTGAGTGAGTTTTATTCACAAATATACAGCCATGTACTGTGATTTGTATATATAAAAATGGATAAATTTATAGCAAAATCTAATTTAGGACAATCTCATATTATGTTTTTCTATTTAATTTATATGCATAAATTGTCATGAATTAATATACTTTTAGTTAAGAACATATAAAAATTTATGTTTGTCAACTTTAAAAAGATACACTTTATTTGTTTGTTTTTATTTATTACTTTAACTAAATACACATTTATCAGAAAATTTAGAATTAACAATAATAAAAAATACTAAACAATATTTAATTAATAATAAAAAAGCGAGTAATTAATTAATAATATTTAAAGTTAATAAATTCATGATATATATATATATATATATATATATGATTAAAAAATATAAGATAAATCATAATATAATTGTTAAATTTTGTTTGTAAATAAATTTTATAATTTGAAGGTATTTGATAAAAGGAAAGAGAAATGGGGCAGCTGGCATAACAACTCAACTAGTAAAATGGAAGCAACGAACTCCCCTGGAATGACAACAAATATATAGGAAGAAAGGCACCAAGGGAATGGCATGGAAGTTGTAAGCTCTGACCCTCTCTCCCTCTGAAATTGTCCTTCTCTTGTTAATTCTTACTCTTGGCCATTTTGACCAATTCTCCCTTCTTTTCTGCTGCAGGAAGCTCATCAACTCTACTTCTCAATTCTGTTATCTGTTATGTGAATTGGTTCATTTTCCTAGTTGTTGAACTTTTATACTACCCTCATACTTCCTTCATTCAAATTAATTGCTGAATTGCCTGCATAGTTATATCAACTGGTGCTTTCATTGTAATTTTCATGGCCGACAATACTCGGCTGCAAACAATGCAAGCCGCTATCAACAAACTATCCGAACGTTCCGAGGCCCACCAGGAACAACTTGCTGCCATCAATCAATCCCTGACTTCACTCCAGGCCCATGCCGCTCAACGTGCTGAGGGGTCGGTGTCGGCAAATCAGCCGCACTCGATCTTCGTGCCCCCACGACATGTGAAGCTTAAGTTTCCCTGTTTCTCCGGTGGAGATGATGTTCTCCAGTGGATTTATCGAGCAGACCGTTTCTTCAAGATCCACGACATCCCAGAGGGCCAGAAGGTTGACCTCGCTGCCGTGAGCCTGGAAGGCAAGGCTCTGTCCTGGTTTCAATTGCTCGAAAGAACAAGCCCGATCCAAGATTGGTTCACCTTATCCACCGCGATGCAGATCCCGTTCAGCCCGTCCCAGTCGACAACCCCCGCGAGGATTTGCTGAAGTTGAAACAATCCTCCACATTCACCACATACTTTGACACCTTCACCAATCTTGCCGCAAGGGCATACGGTATGTATGATGCTATTCTTCTTGATTGCTTTGTCGGTGGGTTACACCCAGATCTGAAACGCAAAGTCAAATCGTGTTCACCGAATTCATTGCTATAGGCGGTCGCCCTGGCCAAGTTATTCAACGAGAAGTTTTTCCCAACCTCATCCAGATCTCGAACCCTAGCCACGCCTTTCCTCACCCACCCCCAGAAACCCCCTTTTACTTCAGCGAGCAAAGCCCACGCGGACACCCCAACCTCAACCCCACGCATGCCTTATGCACCCCCACTCCTCCCAACCCCGCCCAAATCAAATCCCCTCCATAAACTCTCCCCCGCTGAGATTCAATTTCGCCATGATAAGGGTTTGTGCTTTACTTGCGACGAAAAATTCTCCCCCTCCCACAAATGCTCTTCCAAGCACTACTTCATCATCCAGTCAGTGGAGGAACTCCCACCGGACCAAGATTCACCAGAGGAGCCCCTTAGCCCACCCGTTTCCACCCCTGATCAAGATTCCACCACTGAGGAACCTCACCACTTATCCTTTAATGCTCTGTCAGGAGTACCCTCTAGGAAGTCGATTCGGTTCACTGGCTCTATTACAGGGAAACAACTTCGAATTCTCATGGATGGCGGCAGTTCTGACAACTTCATCTACCCTGACCTCTCAACTATGCTTGCTCTCCCCATCTTTGCGGCCCCAAAATTTGCATTGGAGGTCAGCAACGGTGCCTTACTACATTGTGAAGGTGAAGTGCGCAATGTTCCAGTCACCATCCAGGGTCACACTCTCTATATCTCAGCTTTTGTGCTGCCAATTGCTTCAAAGGAGTTAGTTTTAGGTGACAGTTGGTTAGAGACACTAGATACTTACTTGGTCAACTACAAAGATAAATTCATCACATTCTTGGCTGGAGATCAGTTAGTCACCCTACAAGGCGAGAAGTGGCAAGGTCCAACCCAGGCTCACTTTAGCCAATTCTGGCGTCTCCTCTCTGTGTCTGCTATTGGAATTATACACTCTTCAAGCCCAGCCGCCTGAGACCCCTGTTCCTTCTCCATTGGATTTTCCCTCCACCATGCCGCTTGAACTGGCCTCACTTATAAACGACTTCGCTGCAGTGTTTCAGATCCCTCACGGCCTTCCGCCACCGCGTACCCATGACCATATTATCACCCTATTTCCCAACTCTTCCCTGGTCAAAGTACGCCCATACCGGTATCCACATAGCCAGAAAGTCGAGATTGAATATATTGTGGCTGAGTTGGTGTCAGAAGGCGTGGTGCAGCCCAACACCAGCCCTTTTTCGTCCCTAGTCTTGTTAGTTAAGAAGAAAGACGGGACATGGCATTTTTGTATGGACTATTGGGCTCTTAACGCTGTGACCGTAAAAGACTCTTTTCCCATGCCAACCATCAACGAGTTATTAGACGAGCTCTTTGGAGCGCAATTCTTCTCCAAATTGGACCTCTGATCGAGCTATCACCAAATCAGGGTCCGCGAAGATGATCGTCATCATGCAGCCTTCCAGACACACCAGGGATTATACGAATGGATGGTAATGCCATTCGGGTTATCTAATGCACCAGCGACCTTCCAAAGCCTCATGAATTCCATTTTTGTGGCGGTCTTAAGGAAGTTTGTGCTAGTCTTCTTCGATGATATACTCGTCTATCGTCCTGATTGGGATTCTCATTTGCAACACTTGAAGCATGTCTTGTCCATTCTTCAGGAGAACACCCTTTTTGCTAAGTTGTCAAAGTGTTCCTTTGGGTAGCAGAACATTGATTACTTGGGACATGTAGTATCCAGAAATGGGGTCTAAGTGGACGGTTCAAAGGTCACAGCTATCAGGGAGTGGCCTGTGCCAACATCGGTGAAGCAACTTCGTGCATTCTTGGGCCTTGCTAGTTACTATAGAAAGTTCATCCGCCAATTTGCAACCTTGGCTACGCCGCTCACAGACTTACTGAAGAAGGATGCCTTCACTTGGTCTGCGGCCACCAACGATGCCTTCATCAACCTTAAATATACACTTACAACAGCGCCGGTGCAGGCACTACCAAATTTCTCAAAACCCTTTGTGCTGGAAATTGATGCTTCGGGGACCGGAATTGGTGCAATCCTCAGCCAAGACAACCACCCTATTGCATATTTCTCCCAAAAACTCCCTACTTCCAACCAAAACTGGTCAGTTTACGCTCGGGAGATGCATGCCATCATTTCGGCTGTGGCCAAGTTCCGCTATTACCTTCTCGGCAATAGGTTTATTATTCGAACAGATCATAAAAGCTTGCGGGAGCTGCAACAACAGACCATTCAAACTCTAGAGCAACAACGGTGGATGTCGAAGCTGTTGGGCTATAATTTTTCAATTGAATATAAGAAAGGGTCCGAGAATCAGGTGTAGATGGCTTATCTCGTGCCTTTATGTCTTTTACTACTATGGAGAGTGAGTTGATGGCTCAAATCCAACAGGGCCTCAGAGATTTTGATCCCAAATCGGAATTATCTGAGTCAGCGGTATCCTCAGACCGGCTGCGCAACAGACAAGGGCTCTGGTATGGGGACAACCGCATTATCATCCCAGCCAATTCTCCATTGGTGAAACACATTATGCGGCACTTCCACGATTCACCGTTAGGTGGACATGCGGGTATTCAGAAAACCTTGGCTAGAATTGCAAGTCAATTCTTTTGGAAACACATGGCAACTCCTATCAAGGAATACATCTCATCTTGTGCCATTTACCAACAGGCAAAGTACTCCACCCGCGCACCCCCAGGCCTCTTAGTGCCACTCCCCATTCCTTCCCATGTGTGGCAAGATATCTCCATGGACTTTATTACCGGTCTTCCCCCTTCTCATGGCTTTGCGACAATCATGGTGGTAGTCGATTGTCTCTCTAAATTTGCTCATTTCATTCCCCTTCCATAAGACTTCTCAGCTTCTAAGGTCGCTGATGCTTTCATCAAGCACATCATTAGCATCCATGGGGTTCCCCAGTCCATCGTCTTTGACCGAGACAAGGTATTTACTTGCAAATTCTGGGAACACTTGTGCAATGCACAGGGCATCAAGTTGGCTCGAAGCTCTGCCTGGCATCCGCAAACTGATGGCCAGACCGAGGTCCTCAAAAGATGTCTCGAGATGTATCTACGCTGCTATACTCAGCAGAACCTGAAGGCTTGGTGCAATTTACTGACTTGGGCGGCATTTAGTTATAATACCGCAGTCCACTCAGCTACAAGTATATCTCCATACAAGGCCCTATTCGGGAGAGATCCCCCTCCTCTTATTTGTTACAATGTTGAGGCCACAGACCCACCAGCGGTACAAGAACTCCTCCAGCAGCGTGACCATGTGCTGGCAGCCCTTCGGAGCCATTTACAATGAGCACAAGCTCGCATGAAACTAAACGCTGATAAGAAGCGCAGCGAATTGGAGTTTCAAGTCGGTGACTTGGCTTATGTGAAGCTCCAACCATATCGACAGCAATCGGTGGCGTTGCGCAAGAATAAAAAACTTAGCATGCGCTATTTTGGCCCATTTCCAGTGATCGCAAAAATCGAAAAAGTTGCATACAAGTTGCAGCTCCGGGCAACTGCTAAAATCCACCCAGTCTTCCATGTGTCATTGCTTAAGAAGTGTACCAGCAGACCCCAGAATCCAGCATCCCTTCACCGTTGTTGCTGGATGGCCAGGGCCTCAAATTGCAGCTTCAACTGGTCTTAGGACACCGTATGGTTAAGAAGGATAACCACTGGCATGAAGAGGTATTGATCAAGTGGCAAGCTTTGCCTGTGGAGGATGCCACTTGGGAAGTTTATGAAGATATGAAGCAGATGCATCCCAACTTCGACCTTGAGGGCAAGGTCAATTTGAACGAGGGGACTGTTGATAGAAGGAAAGAGAAATGGGGCAGCCGGCATAACAACTCAACTAGCAAAATGGAAGCAACGAACTCCCCTGGAATGACAACAAATATATAGGAAGAAAGATACCAAGGAAATGGCATGGAAGTTGTAAGCTCTGACCCTCTCTCCCTCTGAAATTGCCCTTCTCTTATTAATTCTTATTCCAGGCCATTCTGACTAATTCTCTCTTCTTCTCTGCTGCAAGAAGTTCTCCCTTCCTCAACTCTACCTCTCAATTCTGTTATCTGTTATGTGAATTGGTTTATTTTTTTAGTTATTAAACTTTTATACTATCCTCATACTTTCTTCATTTAAATTAATTGCTGAATTACCTGCATAGTATATCAGTATTGATGAACCAAATAATTGAATTTAATAACTATGATAATATATATAAATATAAAAAGTTAAAAACATGACCATTATAGAAAGACAATCATAAATCCTTTGTATATATAATTATATATATAGAATAGATATACTCCATTGATATTGATATTGATATTGATAATTCGATCTACTAAAGCTAATATGAAATTTAAGTGATGATCATATAATGTGTGCGTGCTTCGTGTCCATTGTCAATTTGTCATCTCAGCTTGTTTGGTACACTGTTTTGTCACCTTCTAATGTTTTTTTTTCTAAAGTGGCCCCTCTTTCTTTATTTGGTGCATCACATAAGGTCAATTTTGGCGGCTATATATAGTTAAGTGATTCTCTTTCAAAAAAATAGTTGTCTAATTTTATTTTAAATGCATGTATATAAAAATTGAGAAAATAATTTTAAAAGCTCTTTAATGTTTTAAGAAAAAATTAGATTTTCTTAAAGGACGCCTTTAGGACGCTATACTCTTGTGAAAGATAAAAAGTAAAAAGTTTGTAATTATTTTATTTATTTAATGTTATTAACAACTTAACAAAAATTATTAGTTTTTCTATTAATAAAAATAGGCAGATTTTGTGTTCCAATTTTATATTGGATATAGATGTTTATATTTATTTTAAGAGAAGAGTATCGCACCACAACAAAACAATATTTTTGCATCGTTTTTTTTTTATTGCTTAGCGATGATTTTACGATGTTTAAATTTTTTTGCGACAGTTAAAAAGTGATCAATTTGAGCGTTGTCAAGGGATTTAGCAACGATTGTAAGATTATCGCTGAATTATTTGTGATACTTTTAAAAGTATAAAATCGTTACTAATTTATAATATTTGTCGATATATTTTTCTGTTATATTTAGTGACGGTTTCAAACTGTCACTAAATTACTAATTCATGATAATTTTTTTATATTTAATAACGGCTTTAAACCATCACAATATATATATATTTGATAATAGTTGAAAATCGTTACTAAATTATAAATTTTTATAATAATTTTTTTCTATATTTAGTAACTGTTTTAAATCGTCACAATTTTTTAGTATCAAATTTATTATTTTTAAATATTTGTGTTCAAAATTATCACAATCTTCCCAGCATCAAATTTTTTATTTTATTGGAATCCGTTTTTGTATTCATTGAAACACAAGATATATTTAAAAATAGATAATCTTCAAGTAATTAATAAACAACAACTTAAATTATATATCAATTATTTTAGAGTATTGAATGTACTTATTATTACCATAAAATAATGTAGAGCCATATATATGTGTGTGTGTAACAATATTAGATTATTTCATAGACCATATATATTTCATTTCGCAAGTAGCCATTTTTTATCTTTACCTTCCCAACAACATGAATCGTGCAGTGACATGCAAAAGATAAAAATGTGGAGAATATTTTGTTCTACCGGAAAAAAAAAAAAAAAAAAAAGAAAAGAGAGAGAAGATATGAATATTAGGTTAAGGATATTCATGAGTCAGAAAATCTCATATTAAGGATAGATTTAGATAGGTCTATAAATAATTTTTTTTTAATTTTCAATTTATAAAAAAATTATAGTATTAAGATTTAGTATAATTTTTAAAATTAAATTGTAACTTTTTAAAAAGTTATTTAAGTATTTATAAAAAAAATTTAAAAAATGACTTCTCTTATAATAAATTTTTTTATTATTTTTTTAAATAAGTATTTTTAGAACTAAAAAATCAAATATAAAATAATTTATTTATAAATTATTTTTAATATAAGTATTTATTATTTAAATCCTTTATTTAAAAAAAATTAATTAAATTATTTATCCAATATAAATTAAAAAAAGTGTATTATATTGGAAGAATACTTTACATTTCCGTTCACATATTATACCGTACATGCTTCCCCACAATATGTCCGTAATATAATTATAAAAGAATAAACAATGTATTCTACCAACAACTATACATTAGGTAGTGTCGTTATTATGTAAACAAAATCAATTAATTAATTAACCTCTACATTTTTTGTTTATGAAAATTTTTTTTATTATTTATGTGACAACATTTAATATAATGTTAGTGTAATTTTGTTTTCACACTAACATATAATAATACACAAAAATTAAAAGGTAAACCAAAATATTTTAAATATCAATTATGTTTTGTTTTTAATTTATTAAATATATACAACGAATAAAAGGGATTCAATAGGTAGTTTGTCTTTTTGGATGTCCAAACATTTTAGTCCTAAAGTTTTAAGTATACATTTTAATTGTTATTTCCCTCTCCTTATAATAACTTCCGTATTCTAATAAATAATATTCATTTTACACTTATATATATATATATATATATATATATATATATATATATATATATATATATATATATATATATATATAATGATTGATCTATCCATTAGTTTTTGTTAAGATATATAAGAAATTTAAAATGATAAGCTTTTAAAATTGTGATGAATTATTACAATTTTTTACTTTTATGATGTTCATACATATGTTATTTTACTTTTTTGTTTTATGGAAGACGATTTTATTCTTGTTCCATTTTTTTTTTTACCAAAGATATGAGACTCGAATCCGCAACCTCTTAATTGAGTATGAGGAGACTATGTCATTTGAGCTATTACTCATTGGCATTTTATTCTTGTTCCATATATGTATATTTTGTATGAATTTAATTTTGATGCACTGTGAGTATAAAATTGTTTTACACATGTATTTAATCACATAACGTCATATTAGCAAAAATAACTACTTTTTATATTGACTAGATAAATAATCATCTGAGTTGGTGAGTCTTCTTTCACTCACAGCCTCATTGGATCACCACTTCCGATCTATCAGTAATATGATGTAACTTAAGCAAAAAGAACAGGGTCTTGCATTGCTAACAAATCTGAAAATATGTTTTTAAAAATGTTTCAATATGAAACTTTACAATTTTAATTTCTTTATGTATGCAAAAATTAAACACAGTATATTAGTACATAATATATAGCTGCAGGACAACAATAACGAAAAGAACCCAAATAGACACAAGAACCAAGAATTATTTCTTACCTTCATAAGATGAGTATGCAAATCTACTCTAACTTCTTAATTATGCCAATTATGCAAAGAGAGAGGAAAATAAAAAAGGAAACACGTGAGTGCTTTAGGAAAAGTAGCATTAACAAAGTAACAAACAAACAACCAAACCATCCACATAAAGTGTTAATGATTGAATCCAATTCTTTAGTGTTTTTATTGTGGTTTTGATCATATATAGTATAGATCTTTTGATCTTCATATTTTTATATGAAGATCACGTTATGAATTGTTAGATAATATGGTTAAATATATTAATTTATTTAATGATTTACAATATAATTTTTATCTAAAGATATTGTTATTAAAATATCCACCAGTGAATAATATGCCTTGTATGTTAGATATTTATTATACTTATATATTTTAATGTACGTGAAACATTATAGCAACAAAAAATGCTAGAAGTTAAGCACTAAACTGAATCACAATAAATATTTGTAAAAAAAAAAAAAACTAAATCAAATCATACATAAACTATGATGTGTTCTAGATAAATCAGATAGTGCAGTGCTTTTTAAAAAATAAATTACTATTAAAAATAATAAATAAAATAATCAGTTATAAGCATTAATTTTTTATTTTGTTAGTAAAAACATACATGTAACTCATTTGAAACTGTTTTAAGAAGAGAAAGTATGGGAAACCAATGAAATATTTGTACAATGCGTAAAATGGAGGTTTAGGGAGTATTAGAGATATAATTATTAGTGTTATTTTTTTGCGTAAGCTTTTGAGATGAGTGGTATTATGACATGGTATTAGAGTTCTAGATTCGAAAGGTTAAGAGTTTGATCCTTAGTGAACTTCAAAATCATCTTAAACTTTTGGAATGAGATGTTTATTATTCCTAATACCCGGATATTTATTCTGAATATTATGGGTGATGTTCATTTTGTAACTCATATAATTCATTGTACACATTGTATAAATAAGTCATTAGCTTACTAACAGAACTGTTTTAAAAGATATGATTAACTTAATTTTTTTTAAGAAATATAATTAATCTAATTTACACGTATATTTAATTACGGAATGCGTCAATAAAAATATTTTTTATTGTTTGTGTATCAAAATTAATAATAATAAGTATTTAAAGATGAGGCTAAAATATCAACAATCAACCACGTCCACGTTCATGCATCATCCAAAATTAATGGGAAATGAGTAAATGACAAAACCTGTTTTCACTTTTCACTAGGTGGTGGGGGATTTACTACAGCCAGTAGTGTTGAGGATTGCTGCATTGGCAATTTTGGCATTATCATCATATAAGTCACTCCTCACTATCCCCTCCATTCCCACGAGTTTCCACTTTGTTCCTTCTTTCTTATATTATATGTAACTCCCTTATCACTTTCTTACGCTTCAAGACTCCTAATCACAACCTTCTTCATTCCTTCCCTTCCATTCCCTCATACACTTACGTCAACATGCTTGCCGCCCCTTCTTCCCACCACACTCTTCTCCTTCTCTTCATTTCCTCGTTAATCCTCGCCGTTAATTCTGACGATCGTCAACTCCTCCTCGACTTTAAGTCAAACCTTCAATCACCAAACCCCAACGCCTTCCTCTCATGGACCCCTGACAACTCCGTTTGCGCCTTCAACGGCGTTACGTGCGACGCTTCCAATTCCGTTACCGGAATCAACCTCTCCAACCATTCCCTCACCGGCGTTCTTGATTTTCACAATCTCTGCCGCATCCAGTCTCTCCAGACTCTCGAGCTCGGTTTCAACTCTCTCCATGGAAAAATCTCCGACGACATCAGAAACTGCACCGGGCTCAAGTTCTTGGACCTTGGGAACAACAACTTCTACGGAACGTTCCCTGACATCTCACCGTTAAACAAACTGCAGTACCTGTTCTTGAACCAGAGCGGTTTCTCCGGAACTTTTCCATGGCAGTCACTGTTGAACATGACGGATTCTCTGTTACAGTTAAGCGTTGGTGATAACCCCTTCGATCTCACGCCATTTCCGAAAGAAGTTGTTAGTCTCAAGAAACTGAACTGGCTCTACCTTTCGAATTGTTCACTTGGAGGGAAAATTCCAGTCGGAATCGGCAACCTTACGGAGCTTACGGAACTGGAATTCTCTGATAACTTAGTCACCGGAGAGCTTCCCGGCGAGATCGTTAATCTGAAGAAGCTATGGCAGCTGACGTTCTACAATAATTCCCTAAGCGGAAAGCTTCCCTTCGGTCTTCGCAACCTTACGGGACTAAACTACTTTGACGGTTCAATGAACAAACTGGAAGGCGATCTCACCGAGGTGAAGTTCTTAACCAATCTCGTTTCGTTTCAGCTCTTCGAAAACGGTTTAAGCGGTGAGATTCCGAAAGAGATCGGCGAATTCAAGAGCCTCAAGGCATTATCTCTGTATAGAAACAAATTAATTGGTGAAATCCCTCAGAGACTGGGTTCTTGGACGGAATTCGATTTCGTGGATGTTTCGGAGAACATGCTTTCGGGTCCGATTCCACCTGACATGTGCAAGAAGGGGAAAATGACTGCTCTGTTAGTGCTTCAGAACAAGCTCACCGGATCAATACCGGAAACCTACGCTTCCTGTAACACTCTTAACCGCTTCAGAGTCAGTAACAACTCGCTCTCCGGTTCCGTACCGGGAGGACTTTGGGGTCTTCCGAACGTAGTAATCATAGATATTGAACTCAACAATCTAGAAGGTTCGGTTACCTCTGACATCAAGAGCGCTAAGAATCTGTCTCAGATATACGCCCGGAAGAACCGGTTATCCGGTCAGATACCAAAAGAGATTTCGGAAGCGAGTTCGTTAGTCACTATTGATCTCAGCGAGAATCAAGTTTCTGGTGAGATTCCAGATTCAATTGGAGAATTGAAACAACTCGGAAGCCTTTATTTACAGAAGAACGAGTTAACTGGATCGATACCTAAGTCTGTAGGTTCTTGTATTGCGCTAAACAACGTAGATTTATCGATGAACTCGCTCTCCGGCAAGATTCCTTCTTCGTTAGGATCTTTACCGGCTCTGAACTCGCTTAACATGTCCAGGAATCAACTGTCCGGCGAGATTCCGGCAAGTTTGGCGTCGCTGAGATTGAGCCTCTTTGACTTGTCGGAGAATAGGTTGACCGGCGAAATTCCTCAGGCTCTTACTATTCAAGCTTACAATGGTAGCCTCGCTGGAAACCCTGGACTCTGCAGCGTCAACTTGATCGGTTCATTCCCTCGGTGCTCTAAGAATTCTGGCATGTCAAAAGGCGTACGTACTCTTGTGGTCTGCATTTCAGTTGGGCTGGTTGTGGTTATGCTCTGTTTGACGCTTTACTTGAAAAAGAACAAGAAGAAAGTGAAATATGGAGGAGGAGAGCGTTCTCTTAAAGAAGAGTACTCATGGGACGTAAAATCCTTCCATGTTCTAAGCTTCACCGAAAACGAGATTCTTGATTCGATCAAGCAAGAGAATCTCATTGGAAAAGGAGGTTCAGGTAATGTTTACAGGGTGATATTGTCCAATGGAAAAGAGCTCGCTGTAAAGCATATATGGAATACCGATGTTGATTGGAGGACGAAGAAGTCGAGATCCTGGAGTACTGGTAGTGGCAGTGGAACGCCCATGCTGGCCGGAAAGCGCACTAGGAAGTCCAAGGAGTTTGATGCAGAGGTGCAGGCATTGAGCTCCATAAGGCATGTGAATGTGGTGAAATTGTATTGTAGCATAACAAGTGAGGATTCTAGTCTTTTGGTGTATGAGTATTTGCCTAATGGAAGCTTGTGGGATAAGTTGCACACCGGTGGGAAGATGGAGCTTGATTGGGAGATAAGATATGAGATTGCAGTTGGCTCCGCCAAGGGCTTGGAGTACTTGCATCACTCATGCGAGAGGCCTGTTATTCATCGGGATGTTAAGTCCAGTAACATCTTGCTTGATGAGTTCTTGAAGCCTCGGATTGCAGATTTTGGTTTGGCTAAGATTGTTCAAGCTAACGTTGCAAAGGATTCTACTCAAGTCATTGCTGGAACACATGGTTATATTGCTCCTGGTTAGTTAGTTCATAATTTTATGTTCTTCTTTCTTATCTATTAATTATAAATACTTGTTAATATTTTTTATGTTTTAAATTAGTGCAGAATATGGCTACACTTATAAGGTGAATGAGAAGAGTGACGTGTACAGTTTTGGAGTTGTGTTGATGGAGCTAGTGACAGGTAAAAGGCCAATTGAAGCAGAATTTGGTGAAAACAAAGACATAGTAAGCTGGGTCCATAGTAAAGCACAGAACAAAGAAATGTTTAAGAGTGTTGTGGATTCAAGAATTCCAGAGATGTATAAAGAAGAAGCTTGCAAAGTGTTAAGAACTGCAGTTATATGCACAGCAACTCTTCCAGCTATGAGGCCTACTATGAGAACAGTGGTTCAAATGCTTGAAGATGCGGAGCCATGTAAATTGGTTGGAATTGTTATAAACAAAGATGGCACTCAAAACAAAATCAGAGCTAATGCCAAATAGAATAGTTTTTGTACTCATTTTTGTAACTCTTCTGACTCACTGAGAAGTTTTAGTTGGTTTAAAATATTAGTGAGTTTATTAGCATGAGTTGCAATAATGAGTATAAAAACTATTCTTTACTACTAATAAAATTTCTCTATCATCCATGCTAAGATGCAAAAGGTTGAAGAATTTTAGTTCATGAAAGAGAATTAAAAACACTAATTAGATGATAATGTAAATTTTCCTAGGAGATAGTATGTAAAATATATTAGTTAGAACTTCTTTAACATGTATTTTTAAACTTTATTAGGGATGGAAAACTTAGTAAGAGGTCACCTCCTAATACTTGTAATAAAAAGAAGCAAGTTCCTTTGTTTTTTTTTTTTTTTTTCATGGGTATGAATCATATATGCCATCGTTCAAATAATTGATTTTCTATTCCCAATGTATCATACATATGATGGTTTTTGACTAATCCAAAATCAGTCTCCTTTTTAACTTTTAAGGTGGGTACCTTTTCATCCATTACTTTTGAAATTTCATACAATATTTTCTCCTTTGATTTTTATATTAACCTTAAAATTTTCGCCATTAGAAATTTTATCATTATCTAAACCCAATTATAAATCAAACAAGTACTAGTAATTTGAAACAATTAGATGATGTTTTGTCCAACTTAGAATAGTAGAAGTCCACGAGGAAAAAAAAACAATAATACAAGATTATAGTGAGTTGTGATTAGGATAACATCTCAAAAAGGAGTAAAAGAACTTTTTGATGATTGAAATCTTTTAACATGCGCTCAATAAAAATGTCAAAGGACTAATCCACCATATGCATGCATCTCTAAATTATTGAATGTAATGTTGTGATGTGTATTTTATATTATCTGATCTATTATCGTTGTATAGTTGTGGCTGTCACTATCACATGCACCTGTATGAAGTAAGAAATGTTACAGCTAAAAATCGACCTCAATTTGTACTTATTAATTGTCTACTTTGTTGTTTCTATATGAGGTAGACATTAATTATAAAGAAATAAATTCTTCTTAGAAAAACCTTAAAGAAAGAAAAGTTCGAATGCAATGTCTAAAACTATTAGATAGAGTTGTTGAGCGATAATATTCAATTCATATTAGGTGTAAACGCTGTCACATTTAAATTTTAATAAAGTGTATTATTTATTAAAATAAATTCATAAATGAAACTTCTATTAGATGGGCTATATGAGTTCTTTTTGGGGCTTAAGATAAGAAGGGCTACATCATGATTTGCCTCTCGTTTCACATGTGAAACTGAATAAAATATGTAAAACCAAAGTAGTATTCAGTATGGCCAATAATAAATGCGTAGGCCAACCTCTACATTGTCCATTTAACAAACCTAAAAGGCAAGTCCAAAATAAACAAAAACCTAGAACGCAAAACAAAATTTGTAAAAAAAAAAATAGCACAAAACAACAACTTGATTACTAACATAAGTTGGTCAAATAATAAGTCCATTAAACAAAAAAAAATATTTGCATCGAGACTTAGGTTGATCAAGTAATTATTCTAAATTGTAACATGATCCGAAACATGGGCCAACTCAGGAAATAGAACCTAGGAATCCATAGGAGAGTATGGGTGTGCGAGTATGTAGTGTAATACAAAAACAAACAAATAAACAAATAAATAAAAATATGATAATATTTGGGAGGAAAAAAATCGTTAAAATAATTTAAATTTATCTTATTTAATATTTATTAATTGTCGTTACAATTAAAAATACTAAATAAGATAAATTTGAGCTTATTTTTTTTGTCTTCCTAACATTATCGATAAAAGTATATATAAATTGATAAATAAAAGATTGATAAATTTAACTAAGTATTAAAAATTTACGAGATATAATACTATGAGTCAAGATTTAGAGAGGTTAAATATATTTTTTTTTTCCTCCTATCAATAGATCTTCATTAATCATTAGAGTTCTGTTTCACCTTAGTAGCATAGAGTAGTTAAGGCATTTGTTGTTATTAGATATTTAGGTGGGAGTTATTTTAAATGAGAGGATGTTTTGTTGGGTTCATTCAATCATGTGGACTAAATTTTTAAAGTGATTTTTTAAATTCGACTCGTATACCAATTGTACTTTTGAGTTTCTAATTGCACCATTTTAAACTTTAAGATTGAACGTTGGACTTCATAAAAGTTCTCAGACCCATTTTCAGCATAACTCAACAGCTGAGATGATGAACTGGCATAGTCACAGCCACTTTAGCATTAATAATGGCTAGGAGACGTGAAAATGTGGTGATGATGTTCCACAGTAATCCCTATTTGCATTTATAAACCTAGAATCCCATCTTCTTGTACCTCTACTTCTTGTACCCTATTTGCTATTTTTCTTACTCTTCTTTCAACTCTAGTATTGGTCGTAAGCAAATTTTTTGCAAAAGTGTACCAAATGATTGTGGGGGGGGGAGGGGGTGGGAGATAGTCACACGACAGGGAGCTCGAACCACTCGTCTTCAACCAAAAACTGGACAAGAACATTAGCGCGAATCAGACCTGAAAAGGTGCCAAATTGGTGTGGTTGTAGATGCCGCCCCGTCCTTAGGTGGTTAGGCACATGATATTAAGTAGAATTTCCATCTACATTAAAAATAAAGATTGTACAACTTAATTTAATGAGCATGACTAAAACCGAAATTCAACATTTTACATATCATGTTTAGTGCAAAGATTAAAGCATTTTTAAAATTCCACCCTAATAGAAGAACATTTGAAATCCTAATCCTTCAATAACAATAAAAATATCCCAACCACATACAAAAAGAAAACTAACTAAACCCTTGAATCATCTATGATTACCAAAAATAAAAATAAAAAATAAAAAATAAAAAATAAAAAATAAAAATAAAAAAATAACTATACTATATAGTGATCTCGATGACAACAATAGTCTCTTCTTTGTACGAACACAATGAACTTAATGACGACACTAGCAGTTCCACAAAATTGTCGAATTCGCAAACCATACCACCACAAGCTTTCACCATTGTTAGAAGAAGACAAAGACAAAGTGTTGAGTGTTGAAGAAAAGAAGGAGAAGAATTGTGAACAATCAAAACACACATGTTTCCAATGTTTTGTTTCCTTCATTTATGTAAAACGGTGACATTTTTGTCTCACTAAGTACTAATACCCTAAACAACGTCCTATGGCACATCTAGCGTAGTAGTGATTGTGCTAGTTCATCATCTCAACTGTTGAATTATGTCGGAAATGAACCTAAAAAATAGTATTGAGTTTGGAATTTAATTTCGAGATCTAAAATGGTGAAATTGAAAATTCAAGAATACAATAGATACACGAATCGAATATAAAAAAAATTACTTTTTTTTTTGTCGATAGATTGGACAGCTCCCAATCCTAAGTATTTATCACTCATGCACATCACACTCACACACACAATTTAGATTCTATCACACCCAGCTACAACTGAAAATCGAACTTGAAATGTGGCTATATGAGACCAACAAATAGAACACCGATACAAAACCTCGCCACACTTTAAAGATTTAGTCATGTGTGTGGATGGAATGATTTAGTTTCTTGTTCTTGTTTGTGTGGATGGAATGATTTGGTCCACACTGAACCAAAAACATATACTACAATAAATTTTATCATTGGTAGTCCAATGAAAGCAGTAAATATTGAGCCTTTTTGCCTAGTATGTCGATATGATTCCAAATATATTACCATATAACTAATTTCGTTCCATTGATTTTTAGAAATTTAAACTAAATTAAAGTCCACCATAAACAGCAATACCCATTATGGGAGGAACTAAATTAAAACCCGTATATATATTCATCAGTGTGCTTCTCACCGAAAAGATTTATCCCAACTTATCCTATGCGAAACAAATAATTTGATAAGACAGCACAAGAGCCTTAGAATGCCATGTATTCCATCACTGTTGTTCTATATTATTCTGACCAAAAATAAAATAAATTTGTTTAAGCTCGATGCTATCATCATCACTAGTAATATATATTCATGCTCATCATTTATTACCCGTGACGGACTCAAAAAATTTTAGGAGTGGGGGCAAAAATATCTAGTTAATTAACTTGTCATTTTAAACTTAAAACATCTTAATTAAATTTTAAATAACTCGTCATTCTAACTAACTTTACTTTTATTTATTTTTATACATATTTAATAAAAAAAGAGTGAATTAGTTGGCACGTTAGCACTTATTAATACACTAGTATTTATAATTTGAAACTAAATTTATATATAAATAGTAAATACCAAAAAAAACCTGTATATAAAAAGTATATTTATATAAAATAATAGAAACTCAATTTATAATTATTTTTATTTTTTTAAATAATTACATTTTTTATATATTTTTTAATTTAATTTTAATACACTATCAGATTAAAGATTTTATGTATCTATTTAATTATGTATTATAATTAAAAAATATATTTTTTTTACATTTATCACCTAAATAGTTATCTAAAAGAATAAATATAATTAAATGACTATGAAAAAATATACATATTTTAACATATCAAAATTAACTTCTATACTTTTAAACAATTATTCTACTACTCATTATAATTTTCAAATATTAATTACCATCCATTGGATTAGAAAATTTATTTGTTATAATATTTATGACATAAAATACTTGTTGCAAGTAAGATTATTTAAGAGATAAAATTAAAAAGTATTATATAATTTTAAAATATAAAATATTAATTAATAAATAGATATTATTTTTTCTTATTTCAACTCATTTTTGAAGAAAAAAAATTAATAATTTTACTTATATTTAGAAAACTAAATTTTAGTTGGGTAATTAAGTAATTAATTAGTTTTAAAAATTATATTAACACTATTTATTAATTTTTTATTGAGTTAATTTATTTACTTATTTTTTATTTTTATATTAAATCAAATTTAACAAAATAATATTGTTATATATTTAATTTAATAAAAAAATATTTATAACATAAATCTGAAGACAAAATTTTATAAATTTTTATGGGGGCAAAAAATGTAATTATATCAAGAACAAATATATATATATATAATTTTTTTTTATTTTAGTGGGGCAAGTGCCCCCCTCCTATATACCCTGGGTCCGTCCCTGTTTATTACTAATATAAAATACATCTATTAAAAAAAAGTAAATTATCAAAATGATATTAAAAAATTTACATAGCTAACAAACGGACTCCAAAAAATATTAATAAATAAATTTTTAAAAAATTTAAAAAAATGACAAAAAGAATTAGATATTAAATATATATTCTAAAAAATTATTTTAGAGATTAAATTTTGATATAAATTTTTAGAATCATTATTAAAAGAAATCTTTTTATCTTTAAAATTTTGTAATTTTTTAGCAAATAATTTTTTTCAAAAAAATTTATTGTGAATGACCACATTAAAAAAATCTAGAGATCAAATTTTATTCCAAATTTTTTGTATGCACCTTCTAAATATTTATTCAAATGTTATCACAAAAATTTAGATATAATGAATAAGCTGATTGTTAAATATAAAAATCTTTTTGTTATTTATAAAAAATATAATATTTATTAGTTTTTTTGCTTGTATTTTCAAATCATTTGATAACTGTTTTGTCGATAATATTTTTTAGAAATTTTTTTTGTCAACGGCTAAATTTTTAAAATATTGAATTAGTAATTAACCCAATAAAATATGAATTTATGCATGCATACCCATAAAAGAGAGGAATAATTTGACAGATATTACGGTTATAACTTTTACAAATTTATTCTATGACCAAGCATAAGCTAAATATGATTACAAGTAGACTCTTCTTCATTATAACACTTATTCTTGTATCCAAAATGTACCTTTTTATTTTTTACGGTGGTCGACTTCAAAGAAGAGAAAAAACACACCGTATTTACAAGAATTTTTTATTTTATTATTGATGAAGAAAGTGAGATTTACGAAGATATTAGAAAAGTTGGTGTTTAATGGGGGTCTGCGGGCGTGTTCTTCGAGAAGCACAATACGTAAAGTGTGTATTCCTCTAACAATATGCAAAACGCGTATTGCGTGCATGGTCGACACGCGTTGAACCCCTAGAAACCCGTAAATAAGGTGAATAATTACTGTCTTTCTCTCTAATTTGCATACACCTTTTCCAATTTGCATACACTCTTAGAGACACAACGACAGTTTCACACACTCGATTTCCTTTCCTTCTACTCTTCAATGCTTTCTTAGTTCCATCTTTTCATAGTTTCTCCTACACCTGACTTCCATCTTCATTTGCCAAGCTTTTTTTTTTTCAAAAATTAATAAGTAAGTTATTTTAATATTACTAATATAATTAGTAGATTAATTGTGCATTTTTTTAAATCTGAAATAGAAATAATGTGATAATAATATGTATAGTTGTTATTTAAATTGAATAGTATTTATTTATTAGTAGTGAAAAAAATATAAATAAAGATTATACCTTTATTATATATTTAGATGAATGATGATGATGTTAATTAATGATTAGTATTAAATATATTTTAAATTTAAATATAATTTTTTATTTAAGTTATTTAAATCTAAAAATAAAATATAATTGTGATTTTAATTTATATTTTAAAAATTTTAAATTTAAATAGATATTTAAATATATTTCAGTTTTAATTTTATATTGATATTTGAATTTAAATATATTTCGAATTTACATATATAAGTAAATTTGAGGTTACTATATTTCAGGTTTGTTTATAAAATTAAATTTAAATTTAAACATATTTAAATATATTTTAAATTTAAATATATATTTAAATTTGACTTTAAATTTATTTTGGTTTTAATTATAAATTTAAATTTGAATTTAAATATATTTTAAATTTACATCTATATTTAAATCGGACTTTAAATCTAACTTTAAATATATTTTAGTTTTAATTAAATATTTAAATTTAAATTTGAATAAAATTTAAATATATAAAAATACATATATATAATTTAAAATTAAATATTTTTTGAAATTAAATACATATTTAAATGTCTTTAATTACATTTTGGTTTCTGGTATTTATTTAAATTTGAATAAATATATATTTATAATTTGAATTTAGATATAAATTAAATATGTTTCGAATTTAACTATATATCTAAGTTTGAATTTGAATATATTTATAATTTAAATATATATTTAAAATTAAAAATATTTTTAATTGTTAATTTAATATATATTTAAATATATATTTAAGTTTGATTTCAAATATTTTTGAATTTAAATATATTTTAAACATATTAAACATATTTTATATTTTTTATAAATATCTAAATATAATAAATTTAAATAAGAGTTAATTTTTTAAATTCAAATTTAATTTAAATATGAATATTTAAATTCAGATTTAATAAAGTTTATATAATATATTTTTTTTCAGAAAAAAATAAACGCAGAATATGGTTCGTGACATTACGCGTCCTAAAGATCATATTGTTGAATATCTTGATCGTCCACCATATGTAATTATTTTTTATCTTCGTTCATTTATTATTATTATTGTTATTATTATTGTTCTTATTGTTGTTGTTGTTGTTTTTGATACTCATTATATTTTTCAATTTGTGTCAGAATTCAAGAGATTTGGGATCAAGATATCTCCACCAAGATGTGTATAATCCCCGAATTGAAATCGAGTTATGGGATAGTGAATTTTATCACATATCTCAGATACTAGGAAAACTTACTTTGCACAATGCACTTATCAATGCCTTGATTGAACGGTGGCGCCCGGAAACTCACACATTCCACCTTCCACACGGTGAATGCACGATTACCTTGGAAAATGTTGCAATGATTTTTGGACTCCTCACGGATGGTTTACCGGTGTCAGGATTTACAAATAGCAGTAGTAGTAGCCTTAAAAATGAATTCATGATACAATTTGCAACAGTACCTACTGCAGCTGATCACAAAGGAAGTGGTGTCAAACTTGCATGGAGTACATTGAATGGCATGTATCAGATAGGGTCAAAAGACAATTTGGTTTACAGTAGGAAGTTCCTAGTGAACCTATGATGCTTGCAGAAGCTCACAATGTGGTCCTGACGGGACTAAAGAACAAAGATTGGAGAGATGAGCATTATGCATACATTATGAGACCGTTTGACCTCCGTTCTGGTTGGTGATCCCGTAGTGCACTATCAAGCATCTGAAGCATATATGCAATGGTATAATGACGAATATGGGGCTCACCTGCGTTTAACTGGTTATGTTCCACAGCCACAGCCACAGCCACAACCTATCATGCACCGATACCAATACCCGTACACACAACCGTACACTGAGCCTAGAGTCTCATTCTTTAATCAATTATTCCATGACTCACATTCATTACAGATGCCGCCATATCAAGCATATTATCGACCCGCTATGTCACAACAGAGGGACACAGCTGAGCAATCTTCAAATCGTCAGTTGTATCGGTGGGTACCTGAAACAGACACATCGCAATTGGTAAATGAGTTGTTAGACCCTCAACTGCAAGTGCAACAATTTCAGCCGCAACCTCCTGAAATTAACGAGCAGGCTCTGCAGTATAGTAGACAATCGCCTCAAATTGTTTCGGGTCGGTCATCTGTTGATTCGCGACTACAACGTCGTATCCCCTCTCCACGCTCTGTAGCTAGAAGGTCTATTGACTCGATTCAGAGTGATTCGATCTAGAGTGTCGCCAGAGAGATTGGTTTTAGTAATGCTGTTGATTTTATTCAGGTGCAGGCGCCAATGGCGAAGGATGATAATGATGGCGAGGATGATAGTGACGGTGACAGCGATGGTGATGACGATGCAGGTAATAATATACTATTGTATTTATTATTGTGGTATATTAGTGTATGATTGTGATATATTTTTGTATTCGTTATTGTGATATATTAGTGTATTCGTTATCGTGGTATATTAGTGTTTTCTTGTGATATATTTATTATTGTGGTTTTTTATGTCATATAGGTGGTGTGGAAAGTGTGGATAGGGCGGATACTCCAGATATTCATGGCAAAAGGGTATAATCTGAGGATTGACCCAACACGTAGAAATGCAAGTAGATCTACCCCTTCCACAATCAAGAAGGCAGTTAAAAAATGTACTAAATTTGGGAAAAAGACATTTAGCAAATAATTGTTATTTATCTATTAATTTAAGACTGCTATTGTAATTGTTATGAATTTTTATAAATTCACATCAGATTCGAGTACACAGGGATTTCATAAAGTAGTATTTAATACAATTGATGAAGTAGTATTTAAATCCAATTCCTAATGAAGGAAAAACCAAATACACTAAGACATAGGTGCAGATCCACCAGCACTAGACCCTGCACAATGAGAGCATCTACTTCGACTGTGGCCCTCGCCTCCACAAATCCTGTAACACCTAGGACCACGCATATCACGCATATCCATTTCATTCAAGAAGCAGGTTATTTTGGGACGCCCTTTGGAAACCCGCTTTAAGTGCGGATTAGGTATATGTCTTGGCCCTTGATACACCGGCCATGTTGCTGGATTTCCTAATGGCTTAAACCGTGCTCTATACACCTTTTTTTTTTATCTCATCCATCCTATATACCTCATGAACGTATTGTTTCCAATCAAGTCATTGGTTCGCACAACACACAAAGACATGGTGACAAGGGATTCGATCTGTCTGAAACTCACCACAATCACAATACCGTTGACGGAGATTCACCGCATACTCGATACCACTGGGCATCACACATAGGGGTGGCAATATGTACCCTACCCGCGGGTACCCAACCCGACCCCACCCGGTCGGGTAGGGTTGCCAACCCGATCCGCAGCGGGTAGGGTAGGGTGCGGGTAGGGTATTCGTGCGGGTCGGGTAGGGTGCGGGTTGAGCCTCAACCCTACCCGACCAACCCGCACCCTATATATGTATATGTTATATACTTATATAAAAATATATTTTAAGTGGATATTGAACTAAAGACTTCTCACTAAATACAAAAGATCTTTAGTCATTAAAAGAAAATCATTAATTGATAATTTAATAAACTTTTTTTTACATAAAAGTCAGTTCTATTTTAAATTATCATCAAATTATATAATAACATTGCATTTTTTTTGTAACCCGCGGGTAGGGTCGGGTACCCGCGGGTTAAGAGCGGGTAGGGTTAGGGTTGAGATATTCTCAACCCGCGGGTAGGGTAGGGTTGAGTTTATATAAAAATCTCAATCCGCGGGTAGGGTTAGGGTTGACTCCAAACCCTACCCTACCCTACCCATTGCCACCCCTAATCACACATACCTTAAAGATCTCATTTTGCCTGTCAAATAGGTTAACCTGGATGTTTCCTGCTGCTTGCTGATTTGATTGTAGTTTGTTGCTAGCATATTCAGAAAATACATGTCCTGCATTCCTTCGAACGTTAGCCTCAGCCCTCTTCCTAGTGAACAACTCATTTAGTCTATAAAAAGTTGCCTTTACAAGTGATGTGATAGGAAGATTTCACACTCCCTTCAATACTCCGTTGATACACTCTACTAGGTTTGTGGTCATATGACCCCAACGGTATCCATTATCAAATGCCAAAGCAAATTGCTGTCGTGGGATTCGATCAAGCCATCGCGTGTAAGCCTCACCACATTCACGCAGTCTTGCATACTACAAATTAAATTTACGCACAATCCTACAATAGCCTGTAAATAACCAAGAAAACAAAATCAATAAAATGGATGCTATATGCCTTGTAAAAACAAATACGCCGTTATTTCACAATAATTTACGTACCCATGTTGACTATTAGCTTCTTTAAATACAGTGCCTTGAAATTTCTCAAAAAGTTGGATGCTATGTGCCTAACACAACATTCGGATAGCTCTTGGAGGTTCCCATGATCCATTACTACGAGCTATTGCTGAGGTAATAGAGTCGTGACGATCAGAGATAAGCCCAATACCATCTCGAGTCACCACATGTGTGCGTAAATGAGTAAGAAAGAAGTGTCATGCATCAGAAATCTCACCCTCAACAACGGCAAATGCAAGCAGCACAATATTGCCATTGCCATCCTGAGAAACTGCAACTAATAGAGCTCCTTTATATTTCCCGTATAGATGTGTCTCATCTACATGTACGATTGGCTTGCAGCTCCTAAATACTCTGATGCAAGGATAAAAGCTCCAAAATACCCGTGTCAGTATCCTAACATCCTGGACTACCTCATCCCTATGGTATGCTGGTGCAGTTTCAATCTCGACTGCTACTAATGGATCTTTTTGTACCATTGCTTCAAACCACGACGACAAAGCTTCATAAGAAGCTTCCCAACCACCAAAAAGGTTCGCAATTGCCTTTTACTTGGCGAACCATGCTTTGCGGTAACTTGTCGTATAATTTAATTTTGACTGCATTTCAGCAATCACAGATTTCACTTTCCAAGATGGATCAGCTTCAACCAATGGCTTTATCACCTCTGCAATCATGTCTGAATTTAGCTTGGCATGATCTTGAGAAATTCTAGTTCTGGTGCATGTGTGACTACCATTGTATCGCCTTATAACCCAACAAAACATTCTCTTAATAAGACTAGCCCTAATAAGCCAATCGCAACTTGTTTCGTATTGTACACACTTAGCATAAAAAGTGGTTGGCTCAAATTCACACACCTGGTAATCCACTCGCCTACGAATGGTATAATCTTTAATTGCTGCAATAACAGTCTCTCTAGAACTAAATTCCATGCCAACAACAAATTCACCGTCCGTAACAACAACAGGATCTACAGTAATAACAACAAGAAATAATTCTAACTATTGCTTTATGATTCAATAATAATAATAATAACTGCTTACTTGAATTGATATACTCAGAAAATTCTGGTGCATTCATAGCGTCTACATCCAAAGCGCTAATGAAAGAAGGCTTTCTAGATGGATGTTGGCTCACCAGTGCATTTTCCACATCTGCTATGTTAGACTCAACTATTATATCATCTTCACCCACTTTTTCAGTTGGACCAACAATATGGTAAGTGCCCTCAAATTCCTCTTCGCTTTCAGTGTTATAAACTGTCCAGTCGATGTTAGCCTCTGGTAAATCAACCTCAACTAATTCTTCAAACTCAACATATACAACTCAAGAACGGACACTTGTGTTTGTTGGTAGATCGAAAACATCCCTTGCATACTTCCTTCGTCAACCACATGCACTATTTGAAACTGAACGAAACCACGAAACACTAAAACAGGTTGTCTATACAAAATATTTATGACTCTCTTTAATACTTGATTATCACCACATTAACAAAGTATACTTTTAAATTTCTCATATGTTATTGCAAAAGGAATAACAATATCACGTGGATTCTCACAAACAAAACTCACACCCTCAGATGTTTGGGAAAAGATTTGACCATTATAATATATTTTCAAACTAATACCTCTCTCCATTTTTATACTCTTACATTCTCAAAAAAATAAAACACTCTCACACTCAATCAACCTAATACCGTTTCTCCTTTTATAATACTTCAATTATAATTTTTTATTTAGGAAACGACAATATGCAATCTGTGAATTCACAATACGCAGTCTGTGTCTTTGCAATTCGCAATCTGTGTATTGTCACTTTAATATTAAATAACACAATACACTTTCTGCGTATTGTTATATAAATATTAAAAAAATAGAATTCACCCTTTACGTATTGTCTTCATGAATGTGTCAGCCAGAATCTACCCCTCTGCGAATTGTACTGCCGCCAGAATTTTGCAAAACATCCTCATTTCCAATATTAAGGCATTACACCAAATCTTTTGCAATAACTAATACAATAGACAACAAAATCACACAAGAATAAATACTCAATTCCAATACTCATTTTTGCTCGATAAATCAAACACTCTCGACCCCCTACAGTAAGATAAAGATCCAAGAAACAAGAATCAATCAAAATAAACACAAAGAACTCCCAAATGACACACAACAAAACCTATACACCTAACCCCTTTAATTAATTCTTTCTCGCTTTTTTTATTGTACCATATTCTTTTTCAGTACAGTTCCTATCTTCAATATCTCTCAGGAGATTTTCTCATCACTGCACGTTAGATCCAGATCAGGTCCAACTTTCCACATTTTGATCGTTTCCTTATCGGTGTCGTCCTTCCCCGATCCGTTAGATATTTCTTAATCACTCTCCACATCTTTTTTATCTTTCTTAATGTTACTAGTCAAACTACGTTTTACTAATTTTTTACTTTTTAAGCTTCTCTTTTTTCTACTAAGCATGTCCAATGTCTTGTTCTCCTGTCTTCCTCTCACTTTTGGTTTACCGTTTTCTTTTCCCTTTTTGCGAATTGGCTTTTTTGATGTTATTTTTCCTTTCTTTTCAAATCCCTTTCTATACTCACACGACAAAACTGAATATCATGGCTTCGACCACCCCTTAAGCCCAATTGAGTATCCTTTATCGCCTCTTCAGAATTTCCATGATCAAATATGCATTTGATTGAGCTTGAAAACTCACTGTTGTTCATAAATTCTATTTCTTGGATGTCTAGGAATTTTTTTTCCTCCATCATGAGCGTCCACTCGAGACAAGATAAGTTGTACGTCACTAGTTTCGTCACTCTTCACCACCTTATTTTCTTTTCTTACCGGGATATTAACTTCACCATACATATGATTTTTGGAGTTAATGTCTTCCATAGATACTTCTCTAACAAAGATCTCAAAAATATCACCATCTAGATCAAGTTGAACAATATCATGGATTGGAGGCAGCCACGTCGTGTCAACAACTGCTTTGATAGAGCTATAATTTGCTCCGTGCATTGATCTTTCTTCCAAAAATAGTACCGAGCCCTAAACTGTAGCAACACGGTGAACATTTTGTTCATTCCATGCTTGTAACGACATCCCATAAATTTCAATCCATGCTCTCCTAGACCTATTTGCTTCCATTTTAGACTAGTTTCTTACTTCTCCTCAATTGATTCAAAAGTCATTAACATCTTAAAGGACTCTAAAGATTTGACCTCCACCAAAGGGTACCAGTCTTTAAAGAGGATTGGAATGATTTCAGTTAATTCTCCAACTAAGCTTCTATTCAACTTTTCTGTCATACCCATGTCGACCACTCCTTTGATTACTTCGAGCTTTCGCTAATTCCTTTTCCATCTTTCTGTTCTATCTGAGTGCTTTCCATGTTGTCATTACTCATTAAAATATTCATAAAAGATCTTTCATCGCTTTTCACACCAACCTTCACTTTGTCCGAGTTTTGATATTTCACCTCTCCTTGTGCCGATCTTTGTTGGTTATCTTCTTGCCATTCTACATCTTTTCCCTCCCATACTTTGCTTCCAAAACCATTAGTTGTACTCCATCCACATTCCAACCGTCAAACTTGTGTATTGCTCTATGAGCATGGTTCTTGTAGGCATATCTCACAAAGGAAAAATTAAAAGAATTTTTCCTCATATTTTCTTGATAGATAAACTTCCACTACTTGGACCTCTCTACTAAACACCTCCAATAACCACTATGTGTTCACCCTTAGAGGTAGGTTATCCACAAAGAGTGAAAATGACAATTGTTCAAGCTTTTTAAAGTTTTTAAATGCTTGATTATTGCACCCTTTTCCCTCCACAAAACCTTTCTGATTTTCTCTTTCTCTCATCTTCTCATCTTAAAACTTAGTAATATGAACAACAGTATGAATACCCAACAAAATAAACAAACCAACCGAATTAGATAAAGATACATTGTAGTTATGAGAGAAGGTGGTAAAAGATTGTCATAGCAGTGCAAAGCAACAGAAGAGATACGTCCACAGAACAGACCAAAAGCGAAGGCAGCAGCCGTAGCAGAAGAGATGTGAATGCACAAATCAACTGAACAGATCGAAGGTACTAAATCCTGCAAGTGGCGTAGGCGGATGTAACACCAGTTAAGCAACACCATTCATAATGGCGTGCCTGGAGCAGAATCCAAAAATTGACGACAGCTCCAGACGAGTAGATGATGAGACCGATATTTGAAACTGTGATAGAAGCATTACGGCAAGCCAAGAAGAGGTTTGAAAATCAAAGACGACGTTGCTAAGAGGGAGGGAGGCAGCGGACTAAGTGGCCAATGCATATATAATGCAACAATTAAGTGGCGAAGAAAAAACTTATCTTAGTTCTAATACGTTGTGCATTGAGGAAGGGAACATGGAATCTGAGTTAGAAACACTAACTCCAGATGTCCTAAATGTCATTAATTGCTCCGAGCTACCTCCAACCAACTAACATTGAAAGAAGACATGTCTGATATGCTTTTGCGTAACATTGATCAATCAAGTGGGTTATGTAACGGAACAAGGCTAAAGATAAGAAGGCTAGGCACTCATGTAATTGAATGTATGACGTTGACTGAAGATAAAATTGAGAAGGTGGTACTAATTCCGCACATGAACATGATACCTACCCACCAGACTCTTCCGTTCAGATTTCAGCATAGACAGTTTCCAATTATCATTTTTTTTGCTATGACTATTAATAAGTCACAAGAACAAACGTTAAGCGCAGTTGGATTGTACCTACCTAGGCCAGTTTTTACCCATGGGTAATTGTATGTTGTTTTGTCACAAGTAAAATCTAAGAAAGAGTTGAAAGTTTTGATTCAAAATCATTCATCTGTACTTCCCAATGCAACGATAAATATTATATACAGAAAAGTCTTTCGTAACTTAGGTTGAAACAATGACCAAATATTTTACAATTTTTCATCCATGAATTATGAATTTAATAGATAAAGTTCAATCTATTCAATTACTGCCACGTTGAATATCAACATATCTTGCCCGTGCAAAGCACGGGAGGCTGCTCTAGTATAATATAATCTTTTCAATATTCCGCAGTCTATATATATAATATACGTGATTGACTTCAATTATCAACGTTATTCTTAGCCCATAGAAGTTAATGAGAAAACAAAATTATGTAATTTTGCTTTTTTTTTTTTTAATTTGAGAATACTAGATAATTAAAATAAAAAATATAATATAACATTAAAATTAATTACCAAAATCAATCATTATATTTTTGTATATAAATAACATATGTATCTTAATTTTTTTTTTATCAAAAATAGGGAGACTCGAACCTGCGACATCTTAGATAAGTATGGGGAGACTATGCCATTTGAGCTATAACACATTGACATAGTTTAATTCATTTTTAATGTCTATTTTATATTTCAATGTTATTCTACACTAGTCCGATCATGCCATATTGATGCGATAAATAGTTGATAATATTATTTTTATATTAAAAATTAGCTACTAATTAATAAAAATATGTATTTAATATTTGAATTTAATTTTGATGTAAAGATAGTGTAAAGTAGTTTTACACTTGCATTCAATTACATAATGTCATATAAGTAAAAATAACTACCTTTCACATTGACCGTGTGAATAGTCATTTAAAAGAACGGATGTGATTGCACGACTGTGTAAAATACTTTACACTATCAGTGTATCAAAATTAAATTCTTAATATTTTATAACTTTTTTATTATATTATGTAAAAAGTTGATTATTTATCTATTACATGCTTAATAATTTTACTATGACAGGTGTTCCGGGGTTTACCTAAAATCGGATGGTTGGGCTCAAATGAGAGTTCCAAATGCTGAAGGATGGTGGTCTCCGACTTATCCACGCTTGGGAGCCGCTGTCCGAGTTATACGTGTATGTTTGAATAGGTGGGGGGTGGTACCTACAAGACACTTCGATGCCTAAATTAGCAAGGGGTTAAACAAGTTTAAAGTATTGGAACTTAAGTATACTTGAGGGGTGTCAATGTATTTATAGGTAATGAGCCAATAACCACCATTAAAGTAGTTCCACCTTTGATGGTGGATAACCGCCCATTTATCTTAGGGTTGTTAAGATTTCTCTTCTAAAAGTGGGTGAGAGATTTGGGAGAGGCGGTTACTCGTTTGGATAGGCGTTGGTTGCTTACCTACGTTGAACCCGACCTCTTAAAGGAGGTCGGACAGGCGGTGGAAGCTAATCTTCTAGATGGGGCCCTTTAACTTGATTGAACCTGGCTTGAAGTTTTAGGTCAGGATATAAACAACAGGTTTAATTATTTGAAATTACTAATCATTCAATTGCAAAATTATGTAAATTAATATGTATAAATACGAGTACAAATACTTATTTAGTGACTAATATTTAAGAAGATTTGAGAAAAAAAATTGATTTTACCATTTTTTCGATATAAAAGTCTTAAATTCAATCATGTTGAAGGTGTTAACAAATAATCCTACTATTTTTATTATATTACCATTATATATCACAGTTTTAGCATAAATTCTGTTTATATATTCTATAGCTTGATTTATTTTTACACAGTATCTATCGTTTACAAATAGTATCTAATTCCTTCGTGACTCAAACTTGCAGTTAAGAGTTATATCAACTAGCTACACAAGTTTGTAAAAATGAATAATTCAACTCCTATTATTTGATTAACTGTTTTTGATGAAGCACTTTAATTTCTTTTCAGAATATTTTGGCATAATAATGTGTTGGGACGCGGCCATCCGCGGCATGAAAACATAGCTGTTGATGATGAGAATGTGTGTGGTATATAAACATCGTTAACATTTTTGCACATAAAATCTTTTGAAATTGTCTTAAAAACATTCCGCAGTATTTAATTGAAGGAATATATAGATAGAGAAGAATTATCCATCACCATTGCTTGTCTATTCAAATTCCTCACAAAGAGCATTACCAATTATTTTTTTTCCTTTTAAGAGGGTAAAATATAAAATAAGAATCTCGCCAAGGAGCCAATAGAATATTTGTACAATATGTAAAAATAAACATTACCCATACTATCCAAAATAACCATTCGGATACATCTCATGTCATGAAACCACTCATTCCAAAAGTTTAAGCTGATTTTGGGATTAACCAAGGATCAAACTCTTGACCTTTTAGATTTACAGCTCTGATACCATGTCTTGAAATTACCCATCCCAAAAGTTTAAGCTGATAGAAAAAGATAACACTAATGATTATATCTCTAATACTGAATCGAACATTTCTAAACCTCTATTATACACGCTGTACAGATATTCCATTAGCTATCTATACTTTCTCGTAAAATAAAACTAAAATTAGAACCTCCAAAATAAATTGTCGGTCCATAGGTGCAATTGCAAAGCAATAAATTAAAAGCAACTTATAAGGAATTGGCAAGTCAGCAATTGAGCAAGTATCTTTTTATTTTCTTTGGGAAATCAACACACTACTTTTTGGGAAGTGGGCATCTTTGGTTGCTACTAGTACTAGTTGCTTTGCACTCTCCATCATTGAGCAATGAGCACTCATTATATGTATTGTACAGAGATTCCCACTCATGGCTATATGGGCTCAACAACCCCCTTTGGGCTTTCAGTCATGGGCCACTAGATTGTTACTTATTATGACTCAACAATCAACATGCTGCAAAACCCATTAAAGATTAGTTCGGATTAGCTTTTGAAAAAATTATTTATTATTATTTTTTTTAAGATATTTTTTTTCATAAACAAATATTTTTTTATATTTAGATAAATTTTTTAAAAAAGGTTTTTAATTATTAAAAATATTTTTTGTTTTTATTTTTTAAAAGTAAGGTATTATTAATTTTAAAAAATAATTTATTTCTTTAATTAAAATAGCTTTTTAAAAATATACATTTAAATAAATTTAAAATTGAATAAAAATATTTTATTTTTTTTAAAAAAATATTTTTGTAACTCAAAAAGACCAACCAACACTAAACATAACTTTTGTTGAGTTTAAATTTCAGATGATTAAGATTTAACCCAACCTATATATATTACAATCCAAAAAAAATTTCAGATGTTTTTTTAATCCAAAAAAAGTTCAGATATTTTTTTCTAACAAAATTTTATATATTTATATTTTTAAAATTTTGAATATTTTTTTTAGAGTAATATTAGAAAATCAACATTGTAGTAGTCAATTTCAGCCAATATTATGATAAGTTGTCAAACAAATTTAATATGAAGCCTATTAAAAACGAATTTTTATTGGGTTTAAATTTTAAATTTTTTTAATTAAGTCTTGAATTTTCTCATTCTCAAAATTTTTAGATATATTTTTTTTTGTTATCTTGCATGTTCACTATAACATTGGTTATATAATGTTAGTTTTAAGGATTTTTTTTTTTAATATTAAGGAAAAGTACAGAGAAACAACTTCCCTATAAGTTAACATAAGCCAACTCTATTATAATTTAAATTTTATAAATAAATAAAAATTTTAAAATCAAAATTCAAAATTAAAAAGATTCTTTCTATATTTATTCTAATCACATTTATAATACACAATAAAAACAACGAGTAAAATATTGTTTTTGTCCTCAACGTTTGGAGTAAATTCTAAAGTTGTCCCTAACGTTTCAATCATCCTATTTAAGTTCCTAACGTTTCAAAATTGGTTCAATGTTATCCTGCAATTAGGGATCCGTTAACAGAATTGACGGCGGGACAAAATTGAGACAATTTTGAAACGTTAGGGACCTAAATAGAACGAAAACGTTGGGGATAAAAACGATACATAAAAATAAATTTTAATTTTATCCTTCAATAATATCAATTTTTTACTGTACATAATATTCAATTATTTTTTAATCACATCTAAGTAAATTATACTTAATCACATTATTTTCATTCTAAATAATTTTTTTTATATTTTTATATTAATTTATAACTTTAAGTGTAAAATTATAAAAAATAAATTTATTTAGAATGAAAGTAATATGATGATTAAGTGTAATTTACTTAGATGTGATTAAAAAATAATTGAATACTATGTACAGTAAAAAAAATTGATATTATTGAAGGATAAAACTAAAATTTATTTCTATGTATTATTTTCGTCCCCAACGTTTTCGTTCTATTTAAGTCCCTAACGTTTCAAAATCGTTTCAATTTTGTCCCGTCGTCAATTCTATTAACGGATTCCTAGCGGCAGGACAATATTGAGTCAATTTTGAAACGTTAGGGACTTAAATAGGACGATTGAAACGTTAGGGACAACTTTGGGACTTACCCCAAACGTTAGGGACAAAAACGATACTTTACTCTAAAAACAACCCATAAAAAACCTAATCCCTTTCCATTCATTTGAGAATAGTCAAATCTCTCCCTCTTTAAACCCACCGTCTCCACACATTTTCGACGCCGCCGTCCACCGACCACCGTCGCGTCTTTCATAGCGCTGCGCGGCCTCTGCCACGCGTCCTGTCGCAGTCCTTCTTTCGTTGACGCCATCGCCTACCGTCCCGACGCATCTGCACCGCCACGGCCCCCATCCGTTGTGATGCAGCCACCGCCGGTCCCCATTCACGACGCGCGATCAACTATTCCGATTCATAGCGATTCCCACTCGCGATGCGCGGCTTCCGTGGCTTCCTCCTCGCAACGCGCCACCACGAGTCTCCCATCATACACGCAACACCGTCCAAGATGTCGTCGCCGGTCACCCTATGGCTCTTCTTCTTCTCATCTCCTATTTGGTTTTCAATGATTCTTTTAACTAGTTTTTTATATTTTTTTTTCTAAATTTCGGATGATTCTTTTTATTAGTTTTGGATGATTCTTTTTCCTATGTTTTGTGTTTTTTTCTTAGGATTTGGATGATTCTTTTTTCTATGTTTGGTATGTTTTTTTCCTTAGGATTTGGATGATTCTTTATTATGTTTCGGTTTTTTTTTTTTGGAGTTTGGAGGTTTTTTTTAAAGAGAAATTAGAGTTTGCGTAATAAATGATAAAAGATAAATTAGAGTAAAAAGAGGTAATTAATAATAATTAATTTTATATTTTTAAAAGATAAAATTTAAATAATTAATAATTAATGACAATTAATTAGTATAGAGTGTAGTTTAAATATACTTGTTGGCTTGTTGTTGACTATACCTCTCTTGATTCTCTAACAAAATTATAATATTAAATATTAACTATAATATTAATTATACAATGTTAATTTCCAAAATTTTCTCAACTTTAAATATTGAATACTAAATCCTAAATTAGACAATACTAGCTAGTTTTATTCAGCATATTGCCAATTTGTCATCACGATGGTAAGGGCTTTTTTATTGATATATGCATGAAAAATTCTTTATTTTTCATAATACGTACGGATGAAAATTCCTCCTAAATTGTACATGGCCAATTCGTAACCTTCACCCACAAAATAAAAATAGGCACCATTTTATACAAAATGGTCACGAAATGGGTGCTGCCATCTGACACACGCCATGCCAAGCTCACCAGCCACGAAATGGAGCACTTCAAGGTGTACACACGAAGTGGCCAACTCACTGGCAGCACACACGAGTTGGCTCATTCCACCACTAAAATTATATTATATAATTTTATTACATTATATAATTTTATTATTTGAAATCAAATCATCAATGATAATAAAAAAATACTAAATAGTACAATTTTATATTATATAATTTTATTATTTTGAATCAAATTTTCGATGATAATAAAAAATACTATATAGTACAAAGTTATATTATTATATTATACAATTTTATTATAAATGGTTGACTCACGTAGGACTAGAAGTGTAACTAGCATAGAAAAAAATTAAGATTAAGAGAAAAAAGAGTATGAAAAAGGGATGCTATGATTTAGCTGAAATCTTAGAAGCTGATATATAGAGTTTGAATTTTAAAGACAATAATTATAATGATAAAAATATGTTAACAACAAGGATTTACATTTATGCTGAGATTTTAATTCAAACAAAAAAAAGACTTTCCTTTGAAAAAATAACATTTATCAATCAAGTGCTATTATCTGACGTCTATAATAGATACTAAACTCCGTCATTTATTTTGTTGTGGTCCGGTTCAGGTTGCGCCAATCTGAACAAGCAATGTGTGGTAAGTGGTGCTTGTCCTACACAATAGTTTCTGAGATGAGCTGAGTTTTGGATGATTCAAGGTCCTCTCATTACTATCACCATTCGATAAGACCCTTGACCAATCAATCAAATATAACATTAAAGAAGTTGTTAATGGTTTATCATCTTGAGTTAATCAATTTTATTGTGAAACTAATTTTTATTAAAAAATTACTGAACATAAATGATATTTTTCTATTTTTGAATGATTGTAGTTGATTAATAAATATGTTGCATATTTTCAGATATTCAGAAATCCATGACATATCCACTATTCTATGTTGCTTCGTGTGTGTCAGCCTTGAAGTGCTCCATTTCGTGGCCACATTGCATGAAATGGTGCCTATTTTCATTTTGTGGGTGAGGGTTACAAATTGGCCATGGACAATTTGGGAGGAATTTTCATCGTGCGTATCATGGGAAATAAAGAATTTTTCATGCATATATCAATAAAAAAGCCCGATGGTAAGTAATATTGTCAAAAACGTAGTTATATATACAAGTTACATAAAAACAAATCATGTTTGGTAACTCCAAAATTTATGTTCAGTAACCGCGAATTCATATAAAAGAGTAAATTACTATTTATATTGATGAAAAGTTTTAAAATAATGACAAATTATAGATATAACTTTGTACGTATAAAAAATAAAAGATTAATAAATTATTATTTCTATTTAAAAAATTCACCCATAAATAAAATTGACATTTAGTATTTTTATCATATAGAGATAACTTTTTATGAATATAAAACTAATTTTATTTATTCACGAATAAATTTGTTAATATTTTAATTTTTTTATAAATAAAAATAGTTATTTATTCTACAAAACAAAAACTAGAGATTATGATAAAATATATTGGTGTAACTAAAAAAGAGTAAACCACCAAATTAATATGCGAAAGATTCTGACGCTAATAAAAATAAATTTAAAAAATATTATTGATAAAATAACTCTTAAAAAATTATCAATTTTGACAAAAGTGACTAACAGTTAACTAAGTTGGATGCATTTACGTTAAACACTTACCTAACTAACAAAAAGAATAACATGACAAACAACAATTATTATAATTACAAAAGCCCCAACAATTATTGTAATTTAAAAAAAAAAAGTATCTTCTTCTTCCTTACATTGCTTCTATCAACACATAGCACCACAACAACAAATCCAAATTCAAATCCAACCCACTCTATTCTTAATTTCATCTTTCTCCTTCTACTTTCTATCAGAAATCATCAATATTAGAGTCAGAGGTATAGTTGGGTTTTATTTTTTTTTTTCCTCAAATTTTAGAATTTTTTTCAAATTGAGATAATGGCTAGCTAAACTACACCATCAAGTAGTGACGGACCCAGAAAATTTATATTAAGGGGCAAAAATAATATACATTACTATTAAAAGATATATTAATCCAAATTTAAAAAAATAAAAATGCATATTCATTATTTGAATAAAAAAACCAAAAATTACATATAATAAAATAAGACGAAAGATATTTTTTAAAATATTTTTTATTACTATTTCTCAAAATAAAAAAATATATATATTCTAAATTAGTAAATTGATCAATTGACTTCAAAAATTTATATGTAACATAATTACATATAATAAAATAGAACGAAAGATAAACAAATAAATAATAAGGATCATTAAATTGAGAATAAAATAAAATATATAAATTTATAAAGAGAATAAAAAATTAGATTAATACCTAAACTATAATTGTTTAAATTAAAATTTTTAATTAAAAATATTAAAAAGAGAAACAATAAAATTAAAAGATACATAGAGTCATAGAGAGTTATATAAAAAAAATATTTAAAATTTACCTTTTGACGAAAAGAAGATGACCACTAAAAAAGAAATAGAAAAAGAAGGTTGAAAATATGAAAAGAAGAGGATTTAAGAGAATAAAAGAGTGGTAACAGCTGGGATTTGAGAATAAGAGAAGACTAAATTTGATTAGATTAACTAATAGTCAAAATGATAGAAAGATAAAATGAATTTAGAACTTTAAATAATTAGACTTAGTTTATTTGTAGCGATATCATTTAAAATTAATATATATATATATATATATATATATATATATATATAATTGAAATGGCAGTGGGGGCAAGTGCCCCCCTATTGCAGCACGTAGGTCCGTGCCTGCCATCAAGGCCAGAACAGCAGCACCACAGTTTCGACTAGCTCCAGCGATGATGACGGTGATAACAACAACAGCGAGAACAGACAGGATAGAACAAAAGCTTGAGTCAAAACAAGAACAAAGTAGCAGCAATGTTACCCTCCTTCACCCACAAAGAAGAGAAGAGAAGAGAATAAGAAGAGAAGCAGATATTGGTTAGAGAAAAGCAAAGCAGAGACATAAAGCCAACAAAGCTGCCGTCGTGAAGAATAGAGAGAAGTAGATATGCCACAAAGTGAGATGGCAAAGGATATCGACGCCATAGTGAAGTGGAGTTGAAAACGACATCAGAGATGTGAAATGAAATATAAAATTCATATTGAAACACAAATTATACATTGAAAAGGAGTTAAATAACACATGTATTTAAACATAAATACATGATAGTTGATTTGATGGTTATTTTTGTGTGCACATAACATTTTTTAGTTTAAGTCATGGATTTAAGACTTAATTAGACAATTCTTTATACACCTTAAAAGACTTTAAAAAAGAAACAAATATGGTCACTAAGATATTGGTTAAGTAGAGTTTTTCTGGACTTAATTAGATTGCTAAAACCCTCAAATAAAAGCATGAAAGAATATGTTAAGAGTATGGGTGGCAAATGGTTTGAAATCCATTGAGCCAGTTCATTCAACCCGCTAAAAAGGCAGGCCAGACTAGAAAATTACACCTAATTTTAAAAAAATTTGCCTAACCTACTCTGCTTAGCTCACGAGTACTGGCAGGGCTTGAAGCCTGCCAGACGCTCACTTATTTTATTTTTTATCTAAAGTGTCCAACCCAATTTCTATTGGAAAAAAGAAATTTATCAACTTTGTCTATAATAATGTTTGTTTGTTTGATAGAATTATAAAAATTTTAATTCCAGATTTGTGAAATTATAAGTTTTTTAATGCAATTAAACTTAGAATTTTTGTTAAAAGAAAAAATAATTGTGGCGGGTTACTGTAGAAATGGTTCAAGAACTTATATTGAAGGAAAGTAGAGTCAAAAAGAGAAAGTAAAGTTAGAGAGAAAAATATAGTGAAAAGGATGTATCTATTGTTATGCTGTCTTAGTCTTGCAAATAACAGAGAAGTCTCCTCTATATATTATATAGAGGCATACTTATATCTCTACTCGTGAGTACACTAGTGAGTACACTTGTTTATACCTCCTCAAACTAAGAGTGAAAAATGGAAGCACCCTTAGTTTTTTCATGAATTTAAGAAACAAAGATTCAGGAAGAGGTTTTGTAAGGATGTCTGCAACTTGAGCATGAGATGGTATGTGGACAATGCATAATTTACCTTGCTTGATTTGATCTCTCACAAAGTAAAGATCTACTTTGAAATTATTATTCCTATTATGCAAAACAGGTTTAACAGCCAGTAGAACAACCCCAAGATTATCACGAAATAAGAGCAACTGGATTGTCACTTTTAATTCAGAAAGCAGCTTTCTAATCCAAGTGAGTTCTGCTGCTGTGTTTGCTAAGCACTGATACTCAGCTTCAGTAGAAGATTGACTCATAGCTTTTTTTTTTCTGCTACTCCAGAATATAGGATTCGTGCCCAAGGAGAAGCAATAGCCACTGGTTGATCGTCTATCATCCAGATTAGTAACCCAATTTGCATCTGCAAAGGGAAGAAGACAAAGATCAGAGAACTTGGTAAACTAAATTTGATGATCAACTTTACCTGATAGATAACGCAAAATACGTTTAACAACCTTCCAATAATGTAATTTGGTAGAGTGCATGAATTGACTGACTCCATTTATTGAGTATGTAATTTTCGGATTAGTCAAAGTGACATATTGCAGTCTACCTATGATCGATCGATGGAGAGATGGATCATCAAAAATATCTGAACCCTACAATGTTAGTTTCACTAAGAAAAGCATACGAGTAGATATGCTATTCGAATGATCCATGGATGCCTTCTTTAACAAGTCCTTAATGTATTTTGATTGAGAAATATGTAAGACACCCAAGGGTAAAAAATTAAAATGCATGCCTAAGAAGTAATGTAAAGTACCTAAGTCTTTTAATAGAAATAAACTATTTAATCTAGAAATTAAATTTTCAATCTCAATCTGATTGCTGTCAGTGATGACTATGTCATCAACATATGCAAAGAGATAAATAGTTGATGAATTAGTATGTCTAATAAATATTAAAATATTTGAATTGGTATTATGAAAACCAAAACTATAAAGAGTAGTGCACAATTTAGTAAACCAGATCCTTGGTGCCTGTTTTAATGAATAAATTATCTTGTTAAGCTTACAAACCAAACCTGAATCTTTTTCACAAAAATCTTGTGGTTGAGCCATGTATACATCCTCCAAGAGATCTCCATTCAAAAATGCATTATTAAAATCAAATTGCCTAAGAGATCAGCCCTTAGGCAAGGCAAGAGATAGCACAATTCGAATAGTTGTAGAATGAATTACAAGACTAAAAATATAGGAATAATTTATGCCTTCAATTTTATGGTAACTCTTTGCTACAAGGCTTGCTTTATATTTTAAAATAGAGTTATCAGGAGTATGTTTTATAGCAAACACCCACTTTAATCTTATAATTATCGAATTGGGTGGTGGCTGCACAAAGTGCCAAGTTTTATTTTTCAATAGTGCATTATACTCTTCTTTCATGGCTTGAAGTCAGTGAAAGAAGTTCAGTGGTTGAGGTACGGTTTTTGGCACATTATTTATCAAATCAAAATTAGAGGAATGAGTAAGAAAAGTTTTGGGTCTCAAATTACTAGTTTTAGACCTTGTTTCTGTAAGAATCGGAATAACCGTTTTAATAAAATAATAATTTAATTACCCGAAATAGATTTGAAAATATAGAAATTATATTTTGAAAATAAAAAGGTGAAATTTGAATTCAATGAATTTTTCTTAGTGGAAAAATGTATCTTTTGCGAAATTTTTTTGTAAAAATGCGTACCAGAGCTTAAGCCGGCAGTACCAGCTCTAGTTTGTTTAGTACTGCATATTTTAGTAAAATAAGATTTTGAAAATTTAATTTATTGTTTTGAAAGGACAAAAATAATATAGAATGTACAACCAAGCACTAATCTTAAAGGTTTTGGCCCAAAGTTGGATCAAACGGACCTAAAACACTAATGGGTTGGATCGGACTCAAACCGAGTCCAAGGCCCAACATATATAAGGTCATTTAATGAGCATTCAGCTCATTTCTCCCCCAAGAAAGAGTGAGGGTTCGAGCATGAGAGAAGAAGAGAGGGTACTATTCACCTTCTTCTTCATTTGGCCATCTCTTGAGCTACGGAGTTCCAATTGACGAGCCGTTTGCGGTCACGTATCGCTCTCATCGAGTCCGTCATTTTTAACTAAGTTTAGTTGGTAAAAAAACTCTTTCTCTATCTCCAATTTTATGCCCTAGTCCAAAACATAAAAATGGCTTTGGATTTTTGAGTTTCTTTGTGTCTTTGGTTGTTTAGGGGTGATCTAGCATTGGAGTATTGTTGGATTTTGCCCCTAATCTCGTTGGGTAAGGTAAGGTCTCACTAAACCCTTATGTTTAGTTATTTTTGTGAATGCTAGGTTTGATGTTGGTATGTTATATGATGTTAGATTGAGGTTTGGTGTTTGTTGGAGTGAGCTTGATGGTTTTGGAGCTTTGAGTTTGAGCTTGGTATTTTGAGTTGCATGAAAATCGGCCAAGGTATGGTTTCGGTTTCCTTTATGTAATATGTAATGTTTCGTAAAACTTAGGCTAGTAGCCTTTAAGTTAGGATTGAATGAAGTGGTTGTATGATTTATTGTATGTGATTATATGCTTGATGATGATAATGATGATATGGAGTTTTTGGAATATGTGGTATATGAATTATGATGAAGGTTGAGTGAGTTGTATGCTGGGCAGCATGATTATGATGATAACATGATGGGTATTAGTGTTGATTTTGATTGATGATGACTATGAGTGTTATTGATGATAAATTTAGGCTTGGATTGATAAGTGTTGAAGGAGTTGATAAGTTGGGATATTAAAAGTTGGGTGTTGTATAGTTGAATAATGATGGAATTTAGGAGCTTTGATGTGATTTAGGTTGAGTTTAGATGTTGATGAATAATAATTTTGATGGTGTGAAATAGTGTAATTGGAATGTTATTGATGGTTGAGTTTGAGGAATGAATGGTATGGACTTTTGTGTTGTTTTGGTATTGTTTGGGTTGTGAGTAGTTTGGTTTTGAATTGTGAGTTTTGGTAAAATTGAGTATTTAGTATTTTGGGTAAAAATGGGTTTTAGGCCAACTTTGACGGATCATATCTTGAGCTACAGTTTTTAAAATTGAATAAATTTTGTATCAAATTAAAGATAATTTAAAGAGGTTTAAAACGGTATAGATTTCGTAGAAATCGGAATTTTGTAGAAAAATATATGATTGTTAAAAATTGGTGCCAAAAATCTTATTTATGTGATGTTGCAGAAATTGTGAGTTTTGGTTTGTGTGCGTGCTCTGAGCAGGGGCCATGTTTTCACTTGTGTGTACGCACACTTGTATGCACACGCACATCCTGTAATTTTTAAGAAAACGTGCGTACGCACACCCTAGTGTGCACGCACACACAGGGATGTGTCTACTGTTAAGAGTGTTCGCACACTCTGGTACGCACACACACCCTGCGAATTTTGCAAGTTGTGCGTACGCACAACATCATGTGTACGCACAAGCTGGGAAGTGCCTTCTATTGAGGGCATTTGCACGTATCCATGCATGCACAGAAAATGAAAAATTTTACTTTGTGTGCGTACACACACCTCTATGCGTACACACACTTTGAGAAAACTCTTCTGGGAGCGCGTACGCACAACCCTATGCATACGTACACTGTCCTGTTTTTCAATGAAAACCTTATTTTTAACCGTTTTACCTTCCCGGCAAGCTTGCAAACTTCTGTAACACTTGTTTAAAACCTTTTGCCAGTTTTAGGATCTTGAATCAAGGGAGAAAATAATGAGTGAATTAAAAGGGGTATTTTTGGTTATGAGTTTAGAAGACGGTGATTTAGACTTGGGAAGTTCTGTGGATGGATTAGTTGAATGAGAGGGCGGAGTACTGTAATGATGATTAATGTGATGAGTTGTGGAATTACGGATTGATGGTGGTTGAGACGAGTTTAGGTCTTGGAGTTGAAAGATGACTTTACTGAGTACTGAAAATAATTTTTGAAAACCACTGATATATTATTTTATGCTGAGACTGTTAAGTCGCTATGCTCCTCGGGCAAGAGCTGTGGCAGTCTCCCGCTTGTCGAGGTAGCGGTGCCGTCGTAGGGGCTGTGGCAGTCTCCCACCTACGTCGGGTGTGAGGGTTGAAGCTGGACTTCCCACTCACGTTTCGCTCTCATGGAGAAGGTGGTAGGGCACTAACCCACGGAATCATGCGGCATCCAGAGGAAGGTGGTAGGGCATTCTCCCTCGGAACGTTTCCCTCTGAAAGGAGAAGGTGGTAGGGTACTCATCCCTTGGAATTATTCCTCCTGAGTATGTGCAACAGAGAGACTAATCCGGGAGTTGCCGACCGAATTTTGTGTCGAGTTTAACCGACATGTGATATCATAGCCAATAGGACAGGCATTCATCATATGCATCTCTTATGTGCTTGTTTGCTTTGATTACTTGCAGTTTGCCTAAATGTATAATATGCCTACTTGCTTCTTGAATTTCTTGCTATATATGAATATTACCTGTGTATTACTTGCTTGCATTATCTGTGATTGTCTGGTGCTGAGGACGTTAGGTAGGCGGTAGCGATGGGATCACATAGAGGGTAGGTTGGTGAAGGCTGTGCGACAGCGGTGACTAGTTTTAGTTAGAAATCCCATAAGTTTAGATAACCTTGTTTATGGTTTATGGTTTATGGTTTAAGTTATTTATTTTGTTAAGGCTTGAATATCTGTTTTCGATGTGAAGTTCTAGGATTGCCTTTGGCGTCCCGAAACCTTACATCTTATATATTGGACACTGTTACCATACTGAGAACCTCTGGTTCTCATACCATATGTTGTTGTTATTTTTCAGATGCAGGTCGCAAACCACTTCGGTGAGTTTGCGGATATGGTGACAGAGTGGAGGATGATCTTTCTTATGCTTTATTTTACTTTACTTTTGTTGTAGTTATTCTCTCATCCTTTGTATTTATATAACCTTGTTGCCTTAGAGGCTTTATTTCTGAAAACTTTGAGAGATAGATTGTTGCTGTTTTAAACTTTAAAAACTCTGTTATATTCAGTTGACAAGCCGGCCTAAACTCCGCAGGCTGTGACTAGTCCTCTTTTTGTATATCATACTTATATATATGTCTTGTTTAATTTAAGTACTACCTTGTGTATCCTGGAGCTATCTACAAGGTTTTATATATATTATGTCTTATTCTATCCGTACCTACACATTTAGTTATTGTGTGTGAACGCTTCGCGTTTCGTAATTCCACTTTACATGACTTTGAGCTTTATTCTTTTATCGGGCTTCTAGTTATATAAATTCTTGGACATATATTATATATTATAAGCTTTAGAACTGTCGTGACACTTTGTTATCTTTTGCTTTACGGCTAGAGATAAGGCATAGGGTAACGGGGTGTTACAGTTACCATGGGATGAGTATTTTGAAATGTAGTTGTAGTAGATGTCCTAGGTAGCTGAATTTCTATATCATATTTTGAAATAGTAGATGGGTAAGATGAGTACTAAGAAGATGAAGAACCAGTTGTAGACTATTTAGAAGAACTTGATTGCTGGAGAGAGATGTTGGAGATATTTGGTGAGAATGAATTAATAATGGTGGTAGCAGGCTTACTTGGAGAAAAAAATACCTGAAAGCTAGGAACACTAGAAATACGAATTTGTGGTATAATAACAGACTCATATGCAGAAGTAGCTTTAGTTGTTGTAGATTCAGTCTTAAAGAAAGAAGATAAGTATGAAAAAATATTTTCATCAAACACTTTATTTGTATTAGCAGTAGTAAAATAGAAATAACTAGCTTTATTAATTGACAAATCTGAACCATTTGCAATGTAAAGTTGATCTGGTCCTGTATAATCTGATGATGAGATTAAACTTGAAGCAACATGAGCGTGATTGTGACTAGTACCGAAATCAGGATACCACGAGCAGTCTTGATTTGGTGTTGAATTTGCAAGAAAAGATTGCGGTTGATTAAAAGATGCAGAAGGAGGTGATGGTTGATTGAATGAAGATCAAGTAGATGATTGGTTTGAGGAAGATGAACCTTGATAGTTATGATCATATTTAGAAAAGAAATTCAAAGAAATATGTCCAAGTCTTCCACAGACTTGGCAGGATTGGCGATTACTCAGCTACCAAGAATTTCTTCCACCTCATGAAAACCGTCCTCCTCTGGTGCCTCTTCTTCCTCCAAATCCCCAACCATAATTTTGTTGATTCTGATTGCTAGGTTGTGCAATATTTGCTTGTGGCATGGACAGAGAATTGTGCCTGAACTTTTCAATTGTGTCTTCATGTGAAACTAACAAATTCTCAACCTCACCTATGCTGAATAACTCTGGCTTGGCCTGAATTAGAGTAATGTAGCTTGTGAATTCTTCTGGTAAGCCTTCACAAATGGCTTTAATGAGATCTTCATTACTCACTTGAAAGCCAATGGTTAACAAAGAATCTGCAATGTTCTTCAATTTTTCAAGATATGAAGTAATAGAAAGATTTTGTTTCTTGATTGTTTTCAATTGATTACGCAGCTGCTTAATCTTTGTTTTTGTTGTTTCAGCAAAATATACTTGAAGTTTCTTCCAAATGTCCAGTGCTAAAATGTAGTAGACAATACGATTCTTGAAAGAACTTTCGACTGATGCTAATATCTAAGAACTCAGGTTATAATCTTGTTACATCCATTCTATGTATGTTGTTGAAATTGTGCCCGCAATTTTTGCTGCATTATATTTAAATTTGGATGGAGTTTTTTCTTTTTGAATGTAGTCTTCCAAATTCTGACCTTTGATGGTGAATAGAGCTTGTTGTTGTCAAGTAACAGTTTATTTCAGAGAGTTTGTCAAAAATACGAGCTAAAAAATCTTTGAAATTCAATGAATTAACATATAAGGCCATGAATCTATGATAAAGGCTCTGGATACCATGTAGAAATGGTTTAAGAACTTGTATGGAAGGAAAGTAGAATCAGAGAAAAAGGATAAAGTTAGAAAGAGAAATAGAATAAAAAAGAGGTATTTATTATTATATATGTTGTCTTAGTCTTATAAATAAGAGATTCTAATAACTCCTAAATAAAAATAGAAATAACCATCCATCATCATAGATAGATAAGTTACAAAAAGATAACAATCTTATCTTTTTAATGATATAAATATCCCATCAAACTTAATTATTTTTTGAACTCATAATTTATAAACCTGCATTAAATCCTTGCTAACTTAAGTAAAATCTCTTGCAGATACTACTACCCACACCCTTATTCAAAGATGTTGGATAGGGGTGGCAATGGGACGGGTAGGGGCGGGTTTTTTCTTTACCCGATCCCGTCCCGCCGTACAACAACCCGCATAGAACCCGCCCCACTTCTACTCGCGGATAATAAAATGTTGAACCCTAACCCGCCCCTGCGGGTACCCGCCCCGCCCCTATCCTCCCCTATAATTATTAAAATTCAATAAATAAAATTAAATTTCAAAATTTATATAACCATCATCACATGCATAACATAAATTAAAGTAAAAATTTAAATATGATACAATATTATTAATCATTTACTAATTATTTTACATATATTATACATATTACATATTAAAATTATATATTATATATATAGCGGGACGGGTAGGGGTGGGTATTACTTAAATCCGACCCCGCCCCGCCCCTCCCAAGACTCCGCTAAAAACCCGTCCCAGTGCGAGACGGGTAATTACCCGCTCCGAACGGATAGGAGAGGAGTGAATAGGATTCGGATGGTATTACCATCCCTAACGTTGGATGGCCTCGTCATACTAAACGAAACGTCGAACCAAACACCTTAAAAAATCTGGACTCCACATCAGGCTGAAATCAACAATTTCAGATAATCCTAAAACTTTTGTTATTATTATTATTATTTTATCAAATTTGACCAAAAGTGATTGGGTGCTGAGTTTATTTTTAGAGAAAGTATAGGAAGTCAATGACCTAAGCGTACAATGTGTACAATGAAGGTTTGGAAAGTATTAGAGATATTATTATTAGTGTTACATTGTCCTGTCAAGTTACGCTTTTGGGATGAGTGATTTCAGGACATGGTATAAGAATTCCAGATCCGGAAGGTTAAGCGTTCGAACCTTGGTGAACCCAAAATTAGCTTTTTATAACATGAGATGTTTATTATCCCTGGTATCCGGATGGTTATCCCTAGTATCCGGATGGTTATTCTGCATAGTGCCATTGGCTCCCTAACACTACTCTTATCTTTATGATCCTTTCCGAAGAGACAGTAAATCAATCATCATTGTTTATTTAAACAATGAATGTAGCTAAGGTAATCCTTTTTAAGAGTTTCCAAGTTTGAAAGAAAAAATAAGGATTATAGAATATGGACTTGGCAAGAACAAAAAAATTAGAGAAATTAGAAAAAAATAATGAAAGAAACAAAAATAATGAGAAGGATGAACTTGGCATCCAGAATGAACATGCATGGTCCCCCATCTCTTCTCTCTATATCTTGATCAGATATATAGAATATGGCCCCATGCTTTTCATGCAAAAACCATTCTAAAAACACAATCCAACCAATCAGGATTTAAATTTCTCTAGCAATGCAAAGTTGGAAGAAAAAGAAAAAGAAAAGGAATATTTCATGAAAAGATAAAATAAAATATATAGAAAGACAATAATGAGAGAAATTGCCCTTACGTGTCACGCCATTTGAAGGAGAAGCCCCCATATTATTGGCATACAATTTATTTATTTTTATTTTTTAACATGCAATACATTATGATGTGGTAAAGGAATCAATTGTCATAAAATAAAGTAAAATAAAATAAATTCTTATAATGTGGGGAATATCTTTACCTATTATATGTATATATGTATTTAAAACTAAGTGGAGTTTACTGCACAAATTAGAGATATTGAAGGATATATGAAATAATCAAGTGGAGTTCACTATGCAAGACATTATCAACTACTTTTTTTAACCAATAACTGGTTTGCATATTATTTTGGAGGTGAGATAAGAATTATCTCACGACACGGATTTACATGTAAGAAATTCAAATATTTAAGTCTGTAATAGTTTGAAATGTATAAAAGTTAAAGACACATAGATGTTTAGGTAGCGTTTGGTAGAGAGACAGAGACTGAAAGACTGAGATTAAGAGATAGAAATTAAAAGACAGAGATTAAAATAAATTTTAGTATCCTATTTGGTACAAAGTAAGAGACAGAAATTGAAATAAGAATAAAACTCTAATTTAATTTGCACAAAGGATAAAATTGGAATTAATTAATTGAAATGAGGGTATTTTAGGTATAAAATATTATTAAAATTTCAGTCTCCGTCTCTAAAAATTTCAGTCTCCTGTGTCCCTACTTTTTAGAGGTACTGAAATTTTAAGGACAGAGACAGAAATTTTAGTATCAGTCTCTGAACCAACAAACATGATACTGTATCTCGATACTGTATCTCAATTTCCCAGTCTCTGTCTCAATACCTCAAAACAAACGCTACCTTACCTTAGATATGTGCAAATCCTTTTATCTATAGCATTTAAAAGAAAGTTTTTTTAGAAATTCAAATAAATCTGTGCAAAATATACTCATAACTCATTGCAATTTACCATTTGCACCTTCTAACTATATCTATATATTCGCAGATATTTGAATCTAAAATGGGTGTGAACTACTTATTACTAGCACAGTAGCACTTGTCTTGAACATACTGGTTTAATTTGTTTAGAGAAATTTTGAAAATAAAAAAAAATAAAAGATGGTTCATGAGCAGGAGCACTTTTAAGTGCATTTGTTCGTCTATATCTTTCTTTATTATTGAAGTCAGATACGCCATACATATATTTGCATTTCGCCTATAGGTTGGGAATCCCTGTGAAAGAGATGGATCATGGCACCAGGTAGAACCCCAAACCCAAAAGATAAATTTAATAACTATTTTTCTTCCATAAAAGAAAGTGGTCAGTACGTATAACATGTACAGTATCAGATGCAGTTCTACTCTACAAAGTTGCATTCATAATTTCATATGAAAAAGATAATAATAAACTATTTAACTATTCTTACTTACAAGAAGTGGTTAGTGGAGTATAATAAACAGATAAAGCATCTTTACCCAATGATATCTATCTATGTAAGTTCTGTTCACTTCACCCTCCTCTTCCATCAGTAGCACAAGAACCTCCTCATTTTATATACTCTTAACCTCATCATCCTTCTCCTTACAACACTAATAACAAACCCTTCAATTCAAAAAAATGGATCGTCCATTCATTCTCTTTGTTATTGGAGTCATGTTTGTGTTTTCATCATCAGAAGGTGCTACAACCACCAACCAGTCTGAATTTTTCAGCCTCATGAAGGCTTCTCTCTCAGGAAACTGGAATACTTACAACAACAACAACCAAGGTGTCTGCAAGTTAAGTGGAGTGACATGCAACGAAGAAGGTGACGTCACCATTCTCGACCTCACAAGCTGGTCATCACTCTCCGGAAACTTCCCTTCGGGTCTATGCAATTACCTTCCTAACTTACAAGTCCTTCGCATGGGTTATGCCAAGTTCAAGTTCCCTACAGAATCCATAACCAACTGCTCCAACTTGCAAGAACTCAACATGAACCACATGTTCCTATCAGCAAAACTCCCTGACTTTTCGCCATTGAAGAACCTCAGAGTCCTCGACTTGTCCTATAACCTCTTCAAAGGAGACTTCCCCATGTCCGTCTTCAACCTCTCCAACCTCGAGATCCTCAACTTCAACGAGAACCCGGGCTTCAACTTCTGGAAGCTTCCGGAAAACTTTAACTTCAAGAAGCTCAACTCCATGGTTTTAACAACTTGCTCTTTGCATGGCCAGATCCCTGCCGCGTTAGGGAACTTAACAACGCTCGTTGATCTTGAACTCAGTGGAAACCTCTTCACCGGACAAATTCCCAGGGAGCTTGGCCTTCTGAAGAATCTTCAGGAGCTTGAGCTTTACTATAACTACCACCTCGTCGGAAACATACCTGAGGAGCTCGGGAATCTAACGGAGCTAACAGATTTGGACATGTCCGTCAACAAGCTAACCGGAAAAATCCCTGCTTCCATTTGTAAGCTTCCAAAGCTTCAAGTTCTTCAGCTCTACAACAACAGCCTCGTCGGAGAGATACCAGGTGATGATTGATGAGTAGACCGTAGACCGTAGACGCCTTCATTTTTTACGTATTCAATGCTTATATATATCTGATTCATATCCATTTGTAGGTGAGTTAGAGAACTCAACTGCGTTGAGGCTCTTGTCGCTTTACGACAACTTCTTGAACGGAACGGTGCCGGAAAAGCTAGGACAATTCTCCCGCATGGAGGTTCTGGATTTGTCCGAGAACAGCCTCTCCGGTCCGTTGCCGACGGAAGTTTGCAAGGGAGGTAAGCTGTTATACTTTCTTGTACTGGATAACAACTTCTCTGGCGTGATACCTGACGGTTACGCTAACTGCATGATGCTGTTACGGTTCCGCGTGAGTAACAATCGGTTACAGGGCCCGATTCCCGAGGGCCTGCTGAGCTTGCCACACGTGTCAATCGTTGATTTGAGCAGCAACAACCTGAGCGGCGTGATTCCGGATATTAACGGTAATTCAAGAAACCTCTCGGAGCTCTTCCTACAGAGGAACGTGATATCCGGTGTGATACCCGCGTCCATCGCACGCGCTCCGAACCTCGTGAAGATTGATTTCAGTAGTAACCGTCTCTCTGGTCCCATTCCTTTCGAGATCGGAAACCTGAGGAAGCTGAATTTGCTTATGCTGCAAGGGAACAAGTTGAGTGACTCGATTCCAAGTTCGCTTTCTTCTCTCTCATCGCTCAACCTTCTAGATCTTTCTAACAACCTTCTCACCGGTTCCATTCCGGAGAGCCTCTCTGTTTTGCTTCCCAACTCTATCAATTTCTCACACAATCTTCTTTCTGGTCCCATTCCTCCCAAACTCATCAAAGGAGGATTGGTCGAAAGCTTTTCCGGGAATCCTGGATTGTGTGTTCTTCCATCCTCTAACTCCTCTAATCAAAACTTTCCTCTCTGTAATTCGCACCAGTACAAGAGCAAGAGACTCAACACTGTTTGGGTGGCTGGGATTTCCGTGTTCTTGATCCTTGTTGGAGCCATGCTGTTCTTGAAACGCAGATGCAGCAAGGAAACAGCTGCAGTTGAACACGACGAGACGCTTTCTTCGTCGTTCTTCTCTTACGATGTGAAGAGCTTCCATAGGATTACTTTCGATCAAAGAGAGATAATTGAGTCATTGGTGGACAAGAACATAATGGGGCATGGAGGGTCAGGGGCGGTGTACAAAATCGAGCTAAAGAGCGGTGATGTTGTGGCAGTTAAGAGACTGTGGAGCACGAAATCTAAAGATCGGTTAGTTGTGGATAAAGCATTGAAGGCGGAGGTGGAGACATTAGGGAGCATAAGGCACAAGAACATAGTGAAACTCTATTGTTGCTTCTCTAGTATGGATTGCAGCTTGCTTGTTTATGAATACATGCCTAATGGCAACTTGTGGGACGCGCTTCACAAAGGTTGGATCCATTTGGATTGGCCTACACGCTACCAGATTGCTCTTGGGATCGCTCAGGGGCTCTCCTACCTTCACCATGATTTGGTTTTTCCGGTCATACATAGGGATATCAAGTCCACTAACATTCTCTTGGATGTTGATAACCATCCTAAGGTTGCAGATTTTGGAATTGCTAAGGTTTTGCAAGCTAGAGGAGCCAAGGATTCTACCACTACTGTTATTGCTGGAACTTATGGTTACTTAGCCCCAGGTATATTACTAATTTCATCCTTTTATTCTGGTTACCTAAATTATCATCATTTTCTCTTTCAGGAGTGCTAGGACGCCAACAAATTAATTATAATTAAATACTAATCTAGTAAAACATGTTAAATTATCTATAAATTTTCAATTATCAATTTCACTTGAAGATAATTACAGGTGAATCTCCACTTTTGATAATATCTCTGTTATGGTAGTATTTATGTGTTTTATTTTATTTTTTTGTTTTGTTATCAAAGTGTGATTATTATTATTCTTGTTACTTTAGTATAAGCATGCATTGATTGTTTATAGCAAAGAGGTTTTTGTGAAGGTAAAGTACTTGTATTCTCATGGGACTAGTGAATAACATGAATATAAGTAGTACAATACATAGGATTTGGTGAGATAGGTCATGTGGTAACTCCTCTACCATAACTTTAATTGTGCTCTTGTTTCACAGAATATGCATATTCACCAAGGGCCACAACAAAGTGTGATGTGTACAGTTTCGGTGTGATTCTAATGGAGCTTCTAACTGGGAGAAAGCCGGTGGAGGCTGAATTTGGAGAGAACAGGAACATAGTATTTTGGGTCTCAAACAAAGTTGAAGGCAAAGAAGGTGCAAGACCAAGTGAAGTTTTTGATCCAAGATTATCAAATTCATTCATAGATGACATGATTAAGGTTCTTAGGATTGCAATTAGGTGCACCTACAAAGCACCATCTAGTAGACCAACCATGAAGGAGGTTGTTGAGCTTCTCATTGAGGCAGAGCCATGCAAGTTGGCATCAAATAATGTCACCATAATAAAGAAACCATATGAGGTATAGTTTGATAAAGCAAGTTTAAAGGGGTTAAGATATTAAAGGAGCATGCATATGATTATGATATGTAGTAGTTTAGATAAGCTAAGACTTTGTAGAGAAAAACATGTTACAATGATAATCCTTTTCCTAGACAAGTAGTTTTGTAGATTCTATCTTTTGACTTCACTTTCTGATATATATATATATAATAATAATAATATTTTGAATTTTGACTGTTGTAAAAAACAAAAATGGAAGTGAGGTTGCTATCCATGATTTTATCATAATGCAATAGTATCCATGTATTATAAAGGTCCACCCTTTAAATAATTCACCAACTTGTGCATTGTGAGAACTTTTTTTGTTTTTTTCTCTCTTTAATTTTTATCATTAGATTTTATTTTATTTTGGGTGATGCAAGATGGCTCCAATAAAAGGGGCATATATGTTGATGAGGACCAGAAGGATGTGATTCGCATGTTGTAGCTTTTTTTTTTTTTTAATATATATATATAATGAAAATGGGTTTCTGATTCTGAATACAATATTAAGGCATGATTTGTGTTTTGGAGGGGCCCCTTAACAAAGCAATCCACTGGGAAAAAAAAGATGAATGGGGTTTTGGATGATTGATTTGATGAGAGCATCTTGTCTTCCATTTTAGCTGTGGAAAGGAGAAGAAATAAAGAAAGCAATATGATTTAAAAGCTTTTTTCTTTTTCTCTCTTGTATGTGCTTCTTCTTTTATTCTAGTTGTGTTTGATTGTATTGTTAGAAATGAAGCCTAGTGATGGGGAGGCATCAACCATGTTTAACCGTAGGTAGTGAGCCACTCACAAGTTGAATAATAATGCTCCCTTCATTAATTTATTAAGAAGAATATTAAGTGTGTCATTAGTTGAAATGAAATCATTACCTAATAATTTAAGTTCATCAAGCTAAGTGATAGGTAACTTTCCTCTTTTTTTCCCCAACAGTTTCGAGTTTGAATATTAAAGAAAAAAAAAAACTCATATTAAAAAGAAATAAATTTTCAAATCAAAATATTTTTTTTAATAAGACGTAGATAGGAAAAACAAAGGCCAAAAAAAGAAATCATGGCTCTAACACAAAAATTAATTAGACAGAGAATATTAAGTTAATGATGATATGACATACATAGAATCCCAATAACACCAAAAGCCACTAGTATGAAAAAGAAGAGGAGAATCGAATCAAACTCCTAATTATTAATTATTTACTTCATATATATACAACTATATATACTTATATTGGTACATAACAAGATATTATTCATATATATATGGTAACTGATACGGGGCGAAAGATAAATAAGAACATAAAGATTGAAATTAAATAAAAAATTATAAAAAATAAAAAAAATAAGTTAAACTTAAATACAATTATACAAAGAGAATTAGTATGTTTTTATCTATTTTTTTATGTAATAAAAAAGGACTTAATTTAATTTGTCTATACTATAGTTTAAAAATTAAATAAAAAAAATTACTCAACTTTTTATTCAATTTTTCAATGTAACAAAAAAAAGAACTTATTCAATTTCATTTGTTTATATTATGATATAAAAAAGAGTTTTTGACACCTCTAATCATTCTATAATAACTACAATAGTTTAAGAAATAAGAAGTATTTATAATTTTATATTAAATTAAAATAAAAAAAATTTAAATTTATTAACATAAAATTCAATCTATTAATTAAATAAATAAAATAAAAATATAAATTATTATTAAATAATTGTTAAACTCTATGCCGAAGCACGCATCAATAACTAAACGTGGAAACTCAAGTACAGTCGACTTCACGTGAAGTTGATACCTGAGAGTCATTAAATGATTTTACTTATTTAACTAAATTTTCATCTAACGAAGGTATCAATTTCACGTGAAGTCGACTTCACCTGAGTTTAAAACTAAAACTCTAAATACAGAAAAGTGAGAACAGAATAATAACAATAATCATAATAATATGACGAAGCTCTAAAAAAGACAAATTTAGTGTATATACAGAAGAATACGAAACAAAAATAACAAAGAACAGTTGCACATGGTTGTTCCCTTGTATACAAAAATGTATGCATATTAAACAGTCACACGTGTATGTTCACAAACATGTATATATGATGATGTGCATTATGAGTGGTAAGAAGAACGAGATTCACATAAGCACAATAACAAGAACAACATTTTTTCTTTAGCATGGTGGAGAGTCCATAAGGAAAAGAAGAGAAAAAAAAAAAAAAGCAAGAAGGTTCGATAAAGAAAGAATAGTTTACTTAAATGATAAGGCACAAGGCATCAACTTGGAAAGCATGCAAATTTCAGGACAGGTATGTCCTCAACATAAGTACAATAATATGTATAATGACTAATGAGGACTAAAAAAAGGGAAAAGGACTTCTGAAAAATAATAATAATAATTAAAAAAAAAAAACAATATGCATATTCTGTATTTAGATTTTATTGGCTCAGTGTGCTAAAAAAACAAATAAAAGGTAAGAAAAAGTCAGAAGTATATATGTCTTGATATCTCTATCTTTTCTCTTTTTTCTTTTTTTCCCTCTCAAGTGTCATAAGACTCGAAAGGCTGGAATAACAGAGAGGACTTTCAGTGAATCAAGCAGTGTGTGTATATATTTATATTCATAAAAAAATTAATTATATTTCTATAAAAATATTTTATTATATCATATTTGATTGTTCTAACGATCAATTATTCTATCTAAAAAAGAAAAGTATAAAGTATCATGTACATAAATAGTGTATTTTTTGTAAAGTTTAACTAACATATGTTATTAGGGTACATAATAAATTTATTATTAATGGAAGGTTTAATTTTTTTTAATAAATATAAAATAAATATATTATTATTTTTTATATTTTCAATAAAAGATTTTTATTTATAATTTTAACATGTAATTTTAAAATATAAGATAGATAAAAATTGGTGTGTTTATAAAATATTTTTGTTGTTTGTTTGTTAGAACAATACAAAATTGTCCCCGTACAACAAGAAATTTATTTAGTAATTTAATTAAGGATTTTGTTAGGTAGACATGACTTTTGTGAATAATGTGAACACGTTTTAGAATTGACCCAACAAAATAAAAAAACATTCCATTCTCAAATTATCCCATAAACCCTAACATTATGATAACCATTCGCATACCTAATGAATTGAACATCCACTCATTATTAATTGTGCATGAATAAATCGAATCAAAAAGAATAATTATCCAATTAAAAATAATGAACATAATTATCTGCATGCCTATTAAATTAAACATCAAATATATCCATTATTAACATCATTTAGTATTGTCATTGTCTATCTATGCTTTTTCTTTAATTAATTGAATAATCGATCAGATATATTATGTGTGTACTATTCAGCATTATTCAGAAACTGTGCATTATCAGACAAATAAAAATGTTGCACTATAAAAGACAATAATTGTCAACTAGACCAGTAACACACAAAATATATTACTACTAATATGCTACATTCATTATGTCATTATCTTTTTCTATGGTACTACATATATATAATAAGTGTATCCCCAGTTCCCCACCAAGGTCTAGTATCAAGGTTAAGACAAATTTAATTTAACTTGGCCATTAATAATTTCAAGTTCCAATGACTAATAATCAATGTGATATTTGTTGACATTATTGGGAACATTACCAATATTGAGCACTTTTGGAAAATCAAGATGCCAAGTGTGGTGCTCACTGTTCACATCTTGGAGAGGTATACATATATGACTTTATCTATCACACATGTTAAAGTTATAAAACAAAAATTTTTTTATTAAAATATAAAAAATTTAAATTTTTAATATATTTATTTTATATTCATTAAATAAAAACATTTAAATTTTTTTACTAATTTATCATATGTCTTCAAGACACATGTTAATTAAACTCTATGTATATAAAGTAAAATAAATTAATGGCGCACCCACGTGGAGATAAGAGTTAAGGTGGGAGTGTAAACTATACTATAGGTCATTTTTTACATAGAGAGATAAATTAAAAAATTATTAATTTTTAATTAATTTATTTAAGATGTTATATTAATAATTTTGAAATATTTAATGCATACTTAATTTTGCTATATTTAATGAATTGAAATCCAAGTAAAACGTTGAAAAAATGATAGCATAATTAAGTAATTAAGTATGCATTAATTGGGAATTCAATAAACAAAAAAGGTTCTTGTAGCAAAGAGTTGCAGGTAACAAAATAAGCATACTATAAACTCACTTAGGAAAAACAGTGGTAGTTAGGTTTTAGATGAAGACGATAACCAACTCTATAAGATGAACGGATGTGAAGCAGCAGAAGAGCATATGAAAATGATGCAAGAGAACAAACTTTCCTATAAGGACATATTGATGAGCGATGGATTAGACAAATTGAATCCCTATGAAATTGAATCCCTATGATGGATTAGACAAACTTTCCTTTGCTATTTCTAATCTTTTTTCCCAGGTTACAGGACTCGAATTAGAAAACTTTATCCAGAGAAGTGTCAAATGAGGAGATCAAGGATGTTGTTTTTCGATGGGGAGTTGGAAGGCTCCTGGTAATGATGGCCTTCCGGCCAAATTCTACCAACAAACTTGGGATGTGGTGGAGACATCTCTTAGGTAGCGTTTGGTGGAGAGACAGACGGAAAGACTGAGACAAAGACTAAGAGACAAGGATTGAAATAAATCTCAGTATTCTGTTTGGTGCAAAATGAGAGACAGAAATTAAAAAAAAAATAAAACTCTAATTTAATTTGCACAAAGGATAAAATTGAAATTAATTAATTGAAATGAAAGTATTTTAGGTATAAAATATTATTAAAGTTTCAGTCTCCATCTCTAAAAATTTCAGTCTCCTGTGTCCCTACTTTTTGGAGGTACTGAAATACTGAAATTTTAGAGACAGAGACAGAAATTCTAGTACCAGTCTCTGAACTAACAAACACGATATTGGATCTCAAGTCTCTCAGTTTCTGTGTCAATACCTCAAAACAAACGCTACCTTATAACTTGGGTGAAAGATGTTTTTAAAGAACCTTATACGATTACGGACGTTAACAAGACTTTAATAGCCATTATTCTAAAAATTCCTTCACCGGAAAATTTTGGACAGTTTAGACCTATTAATCTTTGTAATATTTGCTATAAATTTATAACTAAAATCATTGCTTCTAGATTGAAAGTTTTTATGCCTATTCTAATTGCTAACACCCAATCTAGTTTTGTGCCTGGCAGGATCAGTTCGGATAATATACTAGTGGCCCAAGAATCTTTCACTCCAACTAGAGGAATAAGCCAGGGAGACCCCTATCCTCTTATCTTTTTGTTCTTTGTATTGAGCGTCTATCTCAATTAATAAATAAATTAGTTCAAAACAAAGATTGGGAGCCTATTACTCTCTCAAGTGGGGGGTCTAAAATCTCTCACCTTTGTTTTGTAGATGATTTTTGCATAGATGTAGAGCATTATTGTTGGGTAAATATGCATAATGTCCAAAGTTCAAATATGGATGCACTAATATCATGCAAACTGTAAACAGACTTGAGCCACGGAAAATAAGAATCAAATTAGCACTCATATAGTTAGGATTTTTCTACAGAAAAAAGTATATATTTAGTGCCTACGAATAAGAATAGCATATAAAACAACTTAAGGAAATGCTTGTTAACATGTATACATCTAACTCATTTGAAACGGAGAAACTGCATTTTTTCTTTTATTTCAATAAATTTGCTCAAGAACCATATATAAATGAATCTCTTCCACCGTCACAAGTCACTAACAGAGGCAGGCATGCATACGATTTCAGCTCCATAAAAGCAAAGAGCAGAGCACACACCACGGCTCCATTCTTCAAGTCCCACAAGAAAGCATAGTTGTATCTGCAAACCAATTGTCTATTTGATTAAGCATAAATTGGCATAACCTTTAATAACAATTACGGGGAAAAAATGGTTATAGAAAAAATAACAAGACTACATACTAAATTAGCTCAAAAGGAACTAAATCTTACCAGACAATTCATGGATCATAAAAAAAGAAAAAGAAAATATCATGGAAGAAACTAAAAATCCAAACAAAAGTTAGCACAAGTCACCTTGCAGAAGAAAAGAGCATGCATGCAGTCTGTAGAAGATGGGCAGTATTTATAGGTAAAAAATCAAGGGAATAAGCAAGATGTCCAATATTTATAGACATATTACCCTGATGGCCTGATTCACATACCAGACATTAATGTCAACTAAGGTAATGCATAAGCATGACAGATAAATATTTCGAAGTAAATAAAATTTAAGGCAACTACTAAAATTATGACTATATTACCACACAATTCGGTGAAACCATTGTGGCATTGTCCTAGACCAAGTCACCCAGCATCCCATAAGACACTTTAAAAAGGCCGAAAGTCCCAAAATCAATGGCGCAAGCCTTATGATCAATGACAACTAACCACATACACAAGCTTTGAAAGGAACAAATCATTCCAATCCTTGCTTGCTAATCACTGAATGTCTTCATTTAACGGGAAAAACAGCATGGCGTTATGTGGTAAGGACTGCTTGAAGGACATGTAAACCATGCTGCATTTGCCATTACCCAGCTAAACAAGGATGTATATGATGTATATCTATCATGGAAATAAAAAACTAGAATAAGTTATATCACAGCAGTAAGTATATAGAACTCATGTTAGAAAGTATCATTTCCAAAATCAAGTCACTGGCAGATGCCAACTTGTCATTGTTAAAGATTAACCATCAGAAAAACATGCAAAATACATCACTCATGGTGGAACAATAACTGAAAACTCACTCCATATCAAAGTAGATTTTGTTCTGCGACTTCAGAACAATGAAACAGTAATAATTCGGGAACTCTATAAATTATGGCTCAGCCAAGAATTAATCCTGATTCCTAGGTCCAGCAAAGAAAAATGAACAAAAGTTTAACTAAAGGAGAAACTGAATATCAAGTTCCTTTGGTCCAGAATTACACTCCAAACCTAATCTTCCCGTAAAGGGTGTCCATGATTGGTTTTCACTACTAAATGGCAATGATATAAAAAAAAATCAACTTATGCACAGCAAAAACTACACTAGAAAGATGAAAAATTGGTCACCAGTTAAATGAGAAGCTTTCTCTTATTTATTTTGTTATATATGGTAAGTTTAATCCTCAGCCTGAACCTACAATTACTTGTGTCCATAATTTGAAGTCTACACCAAGACCTTTTGAGTGAACATATATGCAATTCTAAAAGATTACATGATAATTTAATGTACATTGGCACTTGGCAGAGCAACAAAATTTCCTTATAGCCGACACCAAAAATGCAGGTTGTGTTTTCATTTTCATTTTCTGATGCCTTCTTGTGTAAATATTGTCAAATTAATTAAAATAAACTTTATTAAATAAAAATTATATGATTGAATGACCTGGAATCTGTCTACCATAAATAAATAAAATAAAACAAAAAGAGAACAGGAATTACCTTACCTTTTAAAAGAATTGGATATAAGTATTCATCTTGATCTTATACCTGATCTCTAACCGTGCTTCACCATCAATAGACTGAAGTAATACATGACCAATACCCAATCCTGATAAAGATTCTGGTATAATTGTGGACACTCACTTCCATGCACCAAAGTCAATGGACTGAAGCGATATATATCCTAGATACAAATCCCTCAGATGCTGCTTACACAATCCTATTCGTCGTTTGTTTAAGCTTGGATGAATGCAAGTCGAAAACCCAGTCTTCCAGCTAGGAGATTTCTGCCTTTCCATAACATGAAGAGTATAGACCCTCGGTGCTGAAGAAGAGCACCCTATGACAAAACAATTACATGGTCTTGCCTCGGTCACAATTCTTGCAAGAGATAACATACACAAACCACTGTAAGTAATTCCATACATTAATGCCTCATCGTTTTCAAAAGCTTGAGTATCTGACATTTCATTAGTCATTTCCACCTCCATATCCTGTGTTGATGGAAGCCTGCTGAGTTCTACATCAAACCGCTTTTCTATATCAGTTTCATGCACGCGGTACTTCACCGCTAAAGTACGAATGCAAGATTTCCTAACTTGATCTGATATTAAGTTTTTTATCTCATTAAAGTTAGCACAGCTTTCATACCATTTTAGCCAGCGGATGATGATCCCCGAAAACCAGTCAATAATTTCAGTTGTATCTTGCATGATAAGCAAATTAGTAGAACGGGGGAATCCATTAGATGTGGTCAATCCATATCTTAAAAGACGCCTTTTTATTGCTTCTAGAGGAGCTATAATCTCAGTTTTTGTCATCACGTTTCCCAATGAGCTGTTATTATTTGGCAAAAGCTCAACAACAGAGGCTGCCTCTGAAGTTATATACTGCTCTGCCTGTTTTTTAAATTCATAAAAGGAATCTGTTAGCTCTAACGGAAGAGCTGGTTCGGCAACACACTTGGATAAAATAGTTTTTTCACTTGCATGTTTTGTTTGAACATCTTGTATCCATATCTTCATTAAGTGTTTATACCAATGGTCAGTTTCCATTCCAGACTTGCGGTAACAGGAAACCCTATTCAGTATAGAACTGCTATCAGCTAAATGCTTGATTTCTGATTCCTTAACCTTCTTCAAACCATGTCCTAGCCATTTCTTCCCAATTCTAATTGTCCCATAATTCCAAGCCTCTACCTTTTGCAATGTAAATAACTCTACTTTTTCTTTTAGCTTGTGAACAGCTTTTACACCAGGACTCTCTGTAACACTTCTTTTGACTAACGTTCCTAGAAAGCGTATACCACGAGGTCCTTCACAAGGCAATAAATCAGTTTGAACAACATCCAATAACAAAGAATCCTTCAAATAACTTTGGATCTCGGACTTAAAATTAGCAGCAGAATCCTTGGAACCAGATATTGCCAAAAATATTTCATCCATAAAGCGACAAGAGTAAACCTTGATGCTGGAATTCTTCTCAACTATACACTCACTATTACCATCTAGCTGTCTCCTGAACCAACCACGCAACTTGGAGCAGGAGTTATCTTGATCATTATGCATTCCAACTCCATCATATATAGCTTCATATTTCATTGACAACCTGTGGAATTCGGTGTCAAACAGGTCAAGGTATACATTCATTAGAATAGGGGACAAGACCCCTTCTTGTGGAAGACCATGTCCCTTTGGGAAACCCCCAAACTCAAGATTCAGCACCTGAGAATCAAACATGCTCCGAATGAAATCAAATAAAGCAGGATCTTCTATCTTATCCTCCATTACCAAAATCAACTTAGCCAAGACAGCAGCATCCAACTTCTTGGTTACAAGCAACGTGAACCACCAGTCAGGGTTTAAAACCCCTTTGCGGATATACTTCAATGCTGCGGCACGACCCCTACCACTTCGGCAGCCATGTGAGATCTTCGAGAAATGTGGCTTGTAAACAACTTCCAAAGCTATTCTGATGGCCTCCTGGACTACCTTCAACCTCAAATTGGGAAGGACCAGAACTTGTTTGTCATTTGATCCTCTTGTTGAGACAAAGAAAGTATTTGCACTTGCATTAAAACTCCCCTCTTGGAGCTGTTTTGCCAAGTCATCGAGAAAGCAACTGTCATATCTTGACTCTGCATCAACATTAGAGTTGATCCTTATGCAATTATAAGCATCACGTAGAGTTTCTCCATCGGAAATGCTCTGCATTAGACCACGAAATTTTCCATTCACAAACTGATTCTTCACCCTCTTCTTTATTCGGTTTTCAAGAAATCTCTTGAACTCCATCCTACTCCTGGGTTTACTCTCTAGAATTTTGGAGGATTCCTCAACGAGAGAAGCAAGGTCCATTGCTAACGTTGATTTTCCAAAGTCTTCGTCTTTCAAGAAACCACCATTGCCTGGTAATGCAGTTGAATAAGAAGCCCCTTGCGCTTTTCCAACATGTTTGCCTGATACAACAGAAGTGTCCTTAGGGTTTACACGAGAAAAAAATACAATGAATTGAAGCATTTCTAGGTTCTTTAGATAATTCCATTATCAATAGCCTATATAATTTCATAATTTGAGAGCAGTGATGCAAGACAATTTTTTTCAGCTACTATGTTTTATTATTGGGAGAAACAACCTAAATAAAATGAATTTAATTTTCATACACTTTCAGTAAATATATTTTACAAGAACATTCAATATATCATTACATTAGAGAAAATAACTAACTTTCACACTATTTAAAGATCGTCTAAATAAATGAATTGGATCAGTTGATCGTGTAAAACTTTTCACAATATTATTGCATGAAATTAAACTCAATAAAAGAAAAAGAGTGAGAAAGAAATATTATTACCAAGAAGCATAAGCGAACGACAAGGGGTGGGTGCAGCAAAGTTCAGGTTGTGGAGTAATATGGCACATTTACGAAACTTGGCTGCGCTGAAAATGAGGGTCATGCTTTCTTTGAAGGGTAGTCCAATAGCCACTCAACACAGAGAAGCAAAGCAAAGAAAGTATAGCAGTTTCTTTTGCAGAACCATCTGTATTATGTCATTAACCCAACAACATAATGTCCTCCAATATCTCTCGCTAAGAGTTGAAATCTTCTAACCTACATACATTCAAATACCCAATTTTTTTCTATAAAGGGGAGTCCGTTAAGCTGAGAAGGGAGAAAAGCAACATTTAAGAGCACACATTGTGTAATCTTTGTTAGAAGAGTGTGAGAGAAATCCAGACAGTTTTGTTGAATCTTTGCTTGACCATCAAGTAAGAAATATGGTACTGAATCTTAGCACTATATTTGTATTTCTGTAGCATCTCCCACGTTCTCCTCAGCATCACCATGCCCATTGATATCCATTTGATCAATTGCAATGGCAACCTAAACATATATATGCCAAAATAAGGGAAAAAGTTAGAACTTATGGTGAATATTGCTTACTTTTTACTACAGGTTAAGCCAAAATGATTTATCCTTGTTGAGCCAACGTTGCTATCAATTTTTCTAACCAAGCCATAATTTCATAAGATAGCACCAACTCAGTAGTTCACAAACATAACCATCCCAATCTAAGGCAAACGAAGATCCAACTTTCAATCTCTATTTGCAACAAATTCAGCAAAAATTCCAGATATCAACTCAGGGACGAAAAAAATAAAACAAAATATAATTAAAAATGATTCCACTATTTCAATCATTTATTTGAAAGGGAAACCTAACCGAGGGGAGTAAAGAGACGGATCAAGTAGCATATGCTAAAATCAACTTGGAGTACATACAAGATCAGAAAATTCAACTCACATTAATTCCATGTTCCCTAATGAAAAATCAGAGTACTACTCACAACATTAAAATCTTGCTTCTATAGTTAATTAACTTTGGATCCAAGCAAATTTCAGCTTTCTACTGATTAGTTCCATGGTGTTTGTGATTATAGGTTGAATGTTTGCTGATGAATATCCAAGGGGATTTGATTTTATTGAGAATAACAAATTCATAAGTGGGAAAGCAGCTGTTATTGGCTTCCTTTTATTGTTGAATTTTCAGCTGTCAACAGATAGGAGACATTTTGAAAGGAACATGCTACTTGAACTTTTATTCAGGATCTAATGCTCATAACTAGACATCACCATCATCACTATCTATTCCCTTTTTATCATTTAGCAACATGATACATATATAAATATATCTTTTAGTCATCACAATTTGTTTTTGGATGCCCTTTATCTTATCATGTATATCTCAACCTTTCTTTCTTCCTTTTTCTTTCTTAACTCATTTTCTTCCTCAAGTTCACTTGATTGTAAACTATTATTTTGTAATCCAAAATGGGACCAGAGTGATTCCAGAGATTGTGTTTCTTCTACTCAACTTTTCAATAATGAACAATAATATTCAGTGTGTTTTAATATATATTGCAATTAATAAAATTAATTAATTAACATAGACAATAATAGAAGACACGAATATGGTTGGTTTAACAAGCAGTCATAAATAGCATAGCCATAAAGGAGTCAATTTACATGAACAAAAGATAAATCAGGAACGCCAAACAGTCATATGAAAGACACTTATTACATTGTGTTTAATGAAGATGGATTAGTGAACCTAAATGGCAAGCAAAACAGAAGCAAACTAAGGCATTTATCCTTCCATTTGTGTTTAATTAAATTCAAATGACAAACAAATTAAGGCTCCAGAATGTCAATTACTTCATTCTGTCATAAAGCAGCAAGGTTTAATCATACACAAGCAAATAAAGGCTCTATTTGGGCAGAACAAATCACTATGGGTGTACATGAGCCGGGCCACACCGGGTTTGCCCTAACCCAGACCCGGCCTTAGCATAGGCCCGGTATATATTTCGGGTCGGGTCTGAGTTAGGCAAACCCGGTGTGGCCTGGCCCATGTACACCCCTATCGGTCAATATCAAGAACTATCAGAAGGCAGCCCCATAGTGGCAGCAACAGCGGCAGCTGGCGAAGATGGGGGTAGAATGATAGACGCTGGAAAAGGAAAGGAGCAATTTTAGAAAGTGAATAATGATCAGGATCAACAAAATAGGAAGGATCAGATAATCGTGCAAAATAAAATCCTGGCATCGAAGTATCAAAGAATATTCCTCAAAAAGGAAAGAAATTTGTCTTAATTGATGGGTTCGTTACTGATGGAGCAGAGAATCAAGCAAGAAATCTATATGGTCCATGGATGTTAGTTAAGAAAAACCAGAGAAGTGATTAGCAGATAACAGGGGACATTCCAAAAGAAAAAAAGAGGAGGTTATACGTCTAGATTTCAAGTTTTGGCAACAGAAAATTAGGAGAAAGAGGGTCAGAGGGCCCATAATGAACCTAAAATCATTCAACAATCTGCGGAAAAGGAAAGAAAATACACACAGACCCCTCTCAAGCAAAATAACCATTCTAATATGGTGAAAGATGTACAAAAACAGAAACGAGCCTTTGTCATTACTAAGGAAAATGATGCTGATATAAGCAAGAAAAAGCAAAACAAACAAAACTAGAATAAACAAGCCAAAGAGAAACCAAAAGCTGCCCGGAGCTGAAGCAAAATAATTTAGAACCTCAGGTTGAGCAGCAAAAGGCCTCTAGAGAGAAGGAAGTCAAACACCAAGACTATTAGAGACAATTTTTCAAACTGAATAAAGAAATTGCCAAGAGTAAATAGGAGTCCTATATGCATATCACTGACCTCTCTGACTCTCACTCGACTGCACTTATATCCAAGTTCATGGGTGGGGGAGAGTATGGGCAGCAAAGTACAGAAGGAGAGCAGTCCGCAGGAGCCACCAGATTCAGGTGATCAAAACCTGGACAAAAATATGATGGACATCCAAAACCAAGGCAAACTTAATTCAACTCTAGAAGCTAAGAGGAGATTGTCTCCACCGAACATAAGCCTATGGAGGCTTAATTTTCTGGGTCTTATCAAGAGGATTTTCTTATCACTATTTTTAGTTATCATGAATATTATTTTTTGGAATTGTAGAGGAACTACCTCTAAAGGTTCTCTTTTATTATTAAAGATCTTGTCTATAGATTCCATACTAACTTAATTTTCCTTCTTGAAACCCACATTTCAGGGACTAAATCCAAAGCAACTATCAAAAAGCTAGGCTTAGATTCCTGGTGTATTAGTGAAGCGGATGGTTTTGCAGGAGGCATTTGGTGCCTTTAGAATAAGTCTTTTTGGAATATCGAACCTGTCCTAATTGAGAAACAACTTGTGCACATGAGAGTAAACTACGACCAAGGGGAACCATGGTGGCTTACCGCAACTTATGGCAGTCCTCAAGTGGGGAATAGGAGCTAGCTATGGAGCAAACTAGAGGAGTTAGTGTCATGAAACAACTCCTCCCAAAAGGTTAAGCTGATAGGAGGAGGCAACATGAATGATTATATCTCTAACACTCCGCCTCAAACAAGAGTTTTATTTGGCTTTGCTTGATTTTTTTTCATAGGCCTTCTTTTCTGCTTTTATTTTTCTTATGTTATTTTTATTACTTTTGGGGTTCACCAAGGATCAAATTCTAGACCTTTAGGACATAGAGATTTGATACCATGTCATGAAACCACTCATTCTCAAATTTTACTCTCTTTTCGTTCAGCGCCACTTTCTTTTCTCAAAACATTTAGCACCAAATCTGAATTTCAAAACCTGCCCCCACTTGTGGCCATCACTATGTGTGAACTACTGCCGAACAACCACTTCAACCACCACAACCACGTTATAAATGTGTGTATTGCCCAAATGTCAGTTACCCGGATAAAAAGTCTCTCGCACAACACGCATTGAATTGGCATCTCAAATTCAAACACATTTACGAAAAATATGGTCGGCTAATTTATTTTATTTTATATTGTTCTTCTTTTGCGCGATTTAAAGCCGAATTTTTCTCCTGGTTTTATCTTTGATATTTCTTTGAGAAAATCTTTTGGTGAAATTTTAAAACTCTCTTACAAAAGAAGAATTGAAAGCATATCAGAATAATGCTAGTGATCCAATGATTCTTGATGCTAGCAATATTGATCTATCAACTAAAGTAGCTGGTCCACGAGGTGGAGCATACATGGAAATATTCATAAATGGGTTTTTTCCACCTTCAACAAGTGTTGCCCCAATGTTTTCCTGTTATGAAAATACATTAGAGTGGGATAATTTCGGTTGATTCCTAATGTATTAGTGAAGCGGATTGTTTTGTAAGAGGCATTTGGTGCCTTTGGAATAAGTTTTTTTGGAATATCGAACCTGTCCTAATTAAAAAATAACTTGTGCACATGAGAGTAAGCTATGAACAAGGGGAACCATAGTGGCTTATTGCGATTTATGGCAGTCCTTAAGTGGGAAATAAGAGCTGGCTATGGAGTAAACTAGAGGAGTTAGTGTCATAAAATCACTCCTCCCAAAAACTTAAGCTAATAGGAGGAGATAAGATGAATAGTTATATCTCTAACACTCTTCTTAAAGCGAGAGCCTTATTTGGGCTCACTTAAATGATTATATCTCTACCACTCTTCCTAAAGCAAAAGAAAAAGAATTGAAAGCATATTAGAATATTGCTAGTGATCCAATGATTCTTGATGCTAGCAATGTTGATCTATCACCTAAAATAGTTGGTCTACATCTCTACAAGGTGGAGCATACACAAACATATTTATGGATGTTTTTTTTTCCACCTACAACAAGTGTTGCCCCAATGTTTTCCTGTTAATGAAAATACATCAAGGTGGGATAATTTTGATTAAGTCATAAATCCAAATAATTACGTTATAAAGGATGAAGACATCGATCAGGGACCAATGCATGTAGGTGATATAAATGGAAAACTAGATGAAGGTGCTACAAGTTTGATACTTGTTACAAAGCCATCAAAAGTCGTATCGGATGAAAGGACAGTTCAAGTCAGATGTTCATTAGTATTGAACTTCAAAGGCCGGTCAGATGGAAGATCCATTAAAAATATTCTTTCCCTTGTGAGTTAGCTACGGAAATAAATGCTCATTGGTGCCTAAGTAGAGATTTTAACTCAGTCGTCACTTTGGAAGATACCGGGGGGAAATTCTAATCTTTCACAAGACACCAATAAATTTATTAGCTGTATGAGAAACTGTAACCTGAATTTCTTGGGTTTCTCAGGGCCACCATACACTTGGCAGAGAGGAAATGTCAAGAGAAGGCTGGACAAATTTATTTATAACATCGATTTCTGTAGCTTATTTTCGGCTGTAGATGTAAGACCCAGAACTTTTGAAAAATCTTATTATGAACTAATTTCAAATTATATATTTATTTACAGTTTTAATTTCAGATATTATTTCATTGAAGATAATCAGAGGCAACTTTGATTAATTGGATTTGATATAAATTAAAGTTTCTATCCAAACTCTACAATTATGGATTATTTTCCTATTTTACAATTTAAAGTTTTAGAAATTCAAAAATAATGAGATTTGGCTATTTAAATTAGGATTTTATCTAATTTTACAATTATTGAGTTATTTTCTGTATTTGAATTATAAAGTTAGTAGTTATGAAATAATAAGGGTACTTATATGATTTAATTCAACTAATAGATATTTTTATGATTTAATACTTTCAAAGTTTTAGAATTTTAGAAAATTCAATAGCACCTCCCCTAAAGTTTGGACTTTGCCACCCTTTTCGGGTCCCAACCAAACCAATCCTCAACCCTTTCCGGACGGGTTCAAGACCAAATCAGTTTCCAATAAAACAAAATTTAGACTTTCAAACTATCAAAATCATTTTAAATCAAACCAACTCAGAAATCTCCAATTTAACAAAATCAGTCAATAATGCAATCAAACAGACAACCATATTCATCCAAGATAAACCACACAATTCATAAGACTTACATAATCACCAGAAATGCATTTCGCACATCATATCAATTTATAACAATTCCAATTTAAAATAAATTAATTTTTAGAAAAAGCCCCTACCTCATTCGCGATTCAACTACGTGACAAAGCTCCGTTTTCTCTCGGCCCGCAACGGCGGCAGCCGCATCCTCGGCAACTCTAATCACGGCACACAAGAACCGAAACATAATCCTAAAGCATAACGTTGCAAAGACCTTAGAAACATACAACAGAATAGCAACTATAGAGGTTCGGACGAGGAACAACATACTGTACTTACGAATAAGCCAAAGAACAGAACAGTGGCAGCTCTGATGATGACGCAGCAGCTTGATGTCGCACGCAACAGTCATAGAACTCAGCATGCAAGACCCGTAACTTGATCCTATGACACCAAAACCTCAGATCCTTAAACAACTTGAAACAGAAATATCCATTCAAATGTTCCGGAACGAAACGCTTACCCAGACAAGGAAGAACGGCTGAACTGAAACAGCGGTAACTCCGATGGTGGTTCCGGTGATCACAGCCACGTTCCCAGTGACCCGAACGGCGGTGGAGGAGCTCAACGGCGACGGCGCATGCAAATCGGCGACGGCAGCAGCTTCTGACGGCGACGATTCTCCCCGGTGGCTCCCTCTCGCGCTTCCCCTCTTCTTCGTCAGCGACGTCGATGGCTTCCCGGTGGCTTCCCCACGGCTCTGCTCGACGATGACGGACCCAGAGGTGGCGGCGATGACACGCGCAGCAGCAGCCCGCGATGATGACGACGGAGGCTTCGAGGACGGTGACCCGCGGCCTCTTCTCCTTCGCGTCTACTCCCTCTCCGCGGCTCTGCCTCGACGGCGGCTCAAATGGCGACGGCGCCGAGGCTTGTCGATGGTGGCGGCGCGGACAGCTTCCTCCCTCCAGCGGCACCCTCTCCTTCTCGGATCTCCCTCTTCCCCCTTTCGCTGATTCCGTTTCCCCTTCTTTCTTCTTTCTTTTTCAGCAGCTGCTGCTGTGTTGTGTGCGTGTGTTTTGTTTGTGTGTGTGGGTTGGTGATGAGTGTGTGTGGGTAGGGTTTTAGCTAGGAAAGGGGGGGGGGGGGAAATGTGTGTTAGGGTTAGGGTTTTGATTTGGGGATTTTGGGTTTAATTTAAAATTTAATTAAATTTTTTAAATTATTTTAAAATATTATTTATTATATTAAAATATTATTTGGTTTGAAATTAAATATTTTAATTGAAATTATTATAATATAATAAAATTAATTTTCTTTGTTTTTAAAATTTAAAAGTATTAAATCGTAAAAATATCAATTAGTTGAATTAAATTATATAAAAATTTTTATTATTCTATAACTACTAATTTTATAATTTAAATACAGAAAATAACTCAATAATTATAAAATTAGATAAAATTATAATTTAAATAGTCAAATCTTATCATTTTTGAATTTTTAAAATTCTAAATTGTAAAATAGAAAAATAATCCATAATTATAGAGTTTGGATAAAAACCTTAATTTATATCAAATTCAATTAATCAAAGTTGTCTCTAATTATCTTCAATGAAATAATTTCTGAAATTAAAATTATAAATAAATATATAATTTGAAATTAGTTTATAATAAGTCTTTTCAAAAGTTTTGGGTCTTACATTCCACCCACTTTATAAAATTTTCGTCCTGAAATTAAAATTGTAAATAAATATATAATTTGAAATTAGTTCATAATAAGTCTTTTCAAAAGTTTTGGGTCTTACATTCCACCCACCTTATAAAATTTTTGTCCTCAAATATATATATATATATATATATATATATATATATATATGTTCAAATGCCGAATAACCATAAGTTTTAAATATAAGGGTAGAGTATGGTGTAAGGCAGAAGATACAAGATAGGCTCGATGCAAAAAGATTATATAATTTCACGAATTTACAAAAACTTGAAGGAACAAAATAGGGTGCAAGTCAAGATAGGCGTTCACAAAACAAAGCGGTAGTTAGTGTGGCAAAAAAGCTATAAAGCAGGCTGGTATTTAAACAACGGATATCGCTCACAGATCTCGTACCCACTTCAGAACTTCAACTTCCCAACTCCATAACCGGTCACAAGCCTAACATCCGCAAGCCCCTTTTTCACGCGAAACGAAACTCCACAACTTCTTATAACGTTGGACACTTACCGCTTCGCCTTCCAAACCCACAAACCACGTCTTAAAGAACTAACGCATCGCATTACTATACATAAAGGTTGCACGTGACATAAAGACAATTCTCGAGTTTACTCAAAAGGATACAAGACATTGGAAAAGGACAAGCGACAAGGACAATATCCGCAAGAACTTGAAAAGATTATTGGGATCACAAGTAATCAAGGATGTATAAGGAATGAAGAGTGTCGGAAGAAAAATCACTTGGCAACCTCAAAAATGATCCCTGAATCAAAAAGGTCCGATAGGAACGATAAAAGAAAAAGCAATGTAGTAGTTTGAACAAAATCAAGATGAGTCAAAGAGGTGTGAGGTTTACAGAAGAAGAATGTCTAAAACCGAAGATAACGCTTACAGAACTTAAAAGTAGGATTAAGAATACTTTCGAATGCATTGCTCATAAAGTATGAAATTTTTTTCAGAAACTATTTCACGTTTTCAAAGAAAAGGTGTGCAACAAACACTTTGCAAAAGAATAACAAAAGTATAAATGTGGCATTACTTTAATACAATTTCATGTTGAAATAGATTAAGTAGAGTTTCTAAAACAAAATGAACACTAGTTTGGCCAAAAACAAAATATTTCCTCAAATAGTTAGAAAGATAATTAGGTACACAACTTAACTAAAATCAGGCTTAAAACTCGAAAGAACATCAAATGTTTGTTCAAAAATTCTCAAAGCTCCTATCCAAACAAACGTGTATAAAAGTTATGGCAAGGATAAAAGAAGAAGTCAAATTATATTTAGAAAAGAAAATCCGAGGTAAAAATTTTTGTAAACACACTTTCAGCAAAAAGAAGGTTTCACGTATGCAAACACCCTTCCGCGTACGCGAGTGCTCGAAACAGAAAGGCTGGTCCGAGTCGCGTGTCAACCGCCACGTATGCGAGTGACTGAAAATGTTCATCTTCACGTACGCGCGCTAGTGCCGCGTACACATGACAAGGATTTTTGAGTTTCGTATAAAGAAGTGCACGAAAAATTCAAAACAACTTTATCAAAATCTAAGAAATGGTTTCAATTACAATCAAGCAACAGAAAAATTTAATTTGAAATTTCTTCAAAGAGAATTCAAAACTTTTTTTTTTAAAAGTTCAAAACAAAATCCTGAGAGTATACTTGAAATCACCACTTCACAAGAACATTCAAGAAGATTAGGACGCGCTAAAAAGAATCCAACTCATCAATAGCAAATTCTCAAGACAGAATCTTTGACTAAAGAACTCTAGTAAAAACAATGAGAGAATAAACGATGCACTAAATTTGAAACAAATTCAAGTTGACTCAGATAAGAATGAGATTCACAAGAAAAGGGAAACTGAGATTAATGGTAATGCTCACAAGATATAAAAGAATAATTAAAAACAGAATCAAGTATGACATCCACAGAAACAAAAGCTTAAGGAATTAGCCCAATCTTTTTAAAAGGACAACAAATGCATAAATAATGTGTTCTGCTAAATCAAATCCAATTTAAAATAATTTAGGTGAAGTTTGTTAAACGACGATCAACTGGGATAAAGGCGAAAATTCATTCTTTCAAGAATTTGAAAAATACCTAAGCACCTAATCGAATAAAGATATGCATAAAATCTATAGTGAAGTTGTTAGAAAAATAAGGTTGTATTTAAAGTAAATATATTTTCGTAAACTAGTAAAAGAAGAGGCAAGGTATTAGAAATAAATAGTTTTTAAATTGTATAAGGAATTTTCAAAGTTTTGTATTGAAAAGTGTATATCGAATCAAAAGTGATTTTATAAAAATTTGAAAAAATGTTGTAAATATAATCAAATAAGAGAAAAACTGAATTAACAATTTTTTAAAAAATGGATTCGGAATAAGAACTTAAAAAGGCACACTGCATCAAGACAAGTTCAAAGTCATATCAAAGAATATATGAATCAAAAAGAAGAATCTAAACAGAAAAAGGCAGATACACCAAGAATTTCAAGCAGGCATATGCAATTAGAATCAAACAAGAATGCATATGAATAGAGGAATACGGTTGAAAAAATCAAACTACTTTTCAAAAAGAATAGCAAACAAGAACTTCAAGACGCCTAACTGAGTAACCTCGAGAAATAGTTTCTAACGTTCCAAAAAAACCGCGATTCGCGTTACCTATAACTTGTATATCATCTATGACAACCCCTTAGTGCTTCCATTTACATAATTCACTAGTTTAATTTTAAGCCGACCAAACTTAAAACCAGGAAGTATGTAATGCAAGGCTAACGGCATTCAATAGATCGTCATGTGCATAAAGCTCTAATTCTCGCTATCCGAACAATACCTACTACATGACAAACGCTCAGAGTATGCAATTGAAGCATAGTCAGTTCATTCTTCAAACTCTACAGGAAAAACTGCTTTGATACCACAAATGTAACACTCTTGCTATCAGAATATCCCGCTTCCGGCTGCGCCACTCTGATAGCTTAGGTATTACGACGACTCTAAATATATTTAGTTTAATAATAGGAGCCTGTTTAAAACTTAAAATACGCATAACCTTCGAAAGACATTTTCGTTGAAAACATATACATATACATATATATATACACACACACACATACATACATACTTAAAAAGAATACACATATACACATAATACCAATATACAAACTTTACATATCATAAATCCTATCCCTCTTATAAAATTGGTAAAGATAAAGGCGAGAAAAAATATAACATCTAAAACAATACAAAAATATAGTATAACAAAACTAGAAATATAAAGTCTTCATAACTTCTTCGTCCATATCCTGAAAAAGAGAAAACCTGTAGGGGAGTGAGAACATCATTCTCGCTGGTTCTCACTATAGGGTTATAGAATTGCTATAATAAGATACGTAAAATAAAATTATTTTTAAAGTACAGTGATCATTACTCGTCTTATGTGCCTTTTTGAAGGCCAAAGAGTTAACATCCAAAAATCCGTTTCCAAATGGAAAATCAACTAATTATCCAAAATTTGGAAAAAAATTTCCTCTGTTATAAAAATATTAAAATCTTTCCTAAACAGCATGAATGACCAACCTGTCCCAAGTATAGGTTCATTAAGTCTATGTTGAACCAGTTTTATTTTTTATACTTTATTAAAACATAAACATAAAAGAAGTTACCTAAGTTGTATAAATGATCATCCTGTTCCAATCATATGTTCATTAAGTCTATGCTGAACCAGTTAGATATTTTATACAGATCTAGACCTCAAATATACTAGCCACGGCCTCAAACCCAAACAACTCAATCAGCATCCAAACAACCACAATCCAAACAATTTCAGTCACAAACACAAATAAAGAGGTTCAAACGCAATCAAAGCAGTTAAACATAATTATTCACATAGGCAAACTAATTACAATATACACACCCAAACAATGTCACAAAGATGCATATGAAGAATATCTGTCCTACTGACTGTGATATCACATTGTCGGTTCAACTGGCAATCCGACACATTCCCATGGGAATGTCACCTTTTGGTCAAGAATATATAAACGGGAACCCCTACGGATATAGTGACGGGCACACTCTTGTGACCGAAAGGATGCGAGCAGGACACTCTGCCTCCGACCTCACATCTTCACGTAAGCGGGATTAACCAACCGTCCTTACGCTGGCGCTGCAACCTCGATAAGCGGGATTAACCAACCGTCCTTACCAGGCGCAAGCGACTTATCAACAATCTCAATAATATCCACAATCAATCAGGCTCAATATCTTATTTCAAAAATCATTCTTGGCCCATTTACTTTCGAATAACAAACATATTCATTTCACATCTTGCTAAGGACCACTTTTCTTAAATAAATTTTCTTTCAAAACAGAGCCAATTTCTGCAACATCTTTTCAAAACTCCCAAATGACTTCAAAACCATGCCAAATTCAAAATCTCTTCTGAAAGACTCAAAATGTATCATTTTCAAACCATTCGCTTGATCACTTTAAAATCAAAAGTTATTAGTTTAAAATCCACGGCAATGTCTCAAGACTTCGGGGAAAAACAACCTACCTCTTATCCTTAAATTTAGTAAAGATTCTTAAAATACGCATAACCTTTCGAAAGACTTTTTCTATATATATCTTTACATATCATAAATCCTATCCCTCTTACAAAATTGGTAAAGATAAAGGCGAGGAAAAAATATAACATCTAAAACAATACAAAAATATAGTATAACAAAACTATAAATATAAAGTCTTCATAACTTCTTCGCCCATATCCTGAAAAAGAAAAAACCTGTAGGGGAGTGAAAACATCATTCTCACTGGTTCTCACTATAGGGTTATAGAATTGTTATAATAAGATACGTAAAATAAAATTATTTTTAAAGTACAGTAATCATTACTCGTCTTATGTGCCTTTTTGAAAGTCAAAGAGTTAACATCCAAATTCGTTTCCAAATGAAAAATCAACTAATTATCTAAAATTTGGAAAAAAATTTCTTCTGTTATAAAAATCTTAAAATCTTTTCTAAACATTATAAATGACCAACCTGTCCCAAGTATAGGTTCATTAAGTCTATGTTGAACCAGTTTGATTTTTCATACTTTACTAAAACATAAACATAAAAGAAGTTACCTAAGTTGTATAAATAATCATCATGTTCTAAGCATAGGTTCATTAAGTCTATGCTGAACCAGTTAGATATTTTATATAGATCTAGACCTCAAACATACCAGCCACGGCCTCAAGCCCAAACAACTCAATCAGCATCCAAACAACCACAGTCCAAACAATTTCAATCACAAACACAAACAAAGAAGCTCAAACACAAGTAAAGCAGTTACATCAAGTATGGCAATTAGCAGTTAAACATAATTATTCACATATGCAAACCAATTATGTGAATAATTATGTTTAACTGCTAATTGCCATACTTGATGTAACTACTTTGATTGTGTTTAAACCTCTTGTGTTTGTGACTGAAATTGTTTTTATCAATTTAATATAAAAAAAAATTATTTTTTTCTTATCAATTTGATGAAGAAAGAAAACAATTTTTTTTATTTGATATATGTTTTTATTTTTTGATATGTTTTTACCTATTAATGATTGAATGAAAAAAGTCCCAAAAATATTTTGTTAACTTATTTTTTCTTTTTAAATTGCTTTGTAATAATTTTTTTATTTTCTAAAATATTGATTATGTAGAATATTATATTTGATATTTGAGTACATAAATATTTACTTTGAAACTAAATTAAATTATTAATTTTATCTACTACAATATTATTTGTTTTGAATATTGGTCAATTTATTTGATTGGCATATATATATATATAAAACAAGAAAGTTCGTTTAAAAATATTAATATATTAATTTCTTAAACTATCTAAACTATTAATTATGTAGAGTATTTAATTTGATATTTAATTATATAGAATACTTGATTTGACATTTATTAATTTTTAAATTATATTACAAAAAAATTAATTAATTTAATATTATTCGTTTGTCACATAATTTTGTATTACTCAAAGTATAAACCGTGATAGCCAACAGAGTTTTATGCTCACAATGTTTCTTCATAAATCGTGGTGACCACCTACGATTTCTACCAAACTTTTCCATGCATATTCCGTGGTAAACAACCACGGTTTATGCTCAACGTTTCCTACAAGTAAACTGTCCCTACCTTCCACGGTTTATATTTAAATTGGAAATCGTAGTTACCTACCACGGTCTATATAATAATAAAACAGGACACTCATATAAACGAATGGCAAATATTGTATTTGAGTAAAGAATCCTTTCAAACATTTTATTTAAGTAAAATGCCTTGCATTTTATTAAATAGAAACAAAAAACTAAAAAAAATCTTCCCCAAACGAAAACTCATTAACATCCCTAATTTGAACATGCTTTATAGGGACATAATTTATTACTTCTTGTTATCCTAATACAAACATGTTTCTTTATCCTCCTAACAAAAAGTGAGGGAAATTAGGAAATTTAGAGACAAATTTTCTATTTCTTTTAGCTACCTACAAAACTTTAGTCAAATTTGAACCCAATAAATTTGATTTGGTTTGGTGGGTTATATACAATGCTATGTTTGGTTAAATTGTAGAGATGAGAGTTTTGTTTACAAATATTTTAAAGATAGTTATTATTAAGGTTATTTCTATTATAAGATTTTAAATAATTTTCTGTATTAAATACACAAAAAAATATATTGAAGACTCCAAATGTTTAACTTTCTAAAATAAACTTATTACAGTAATATCTTTGATAAGTGTCCTTATTAATTCCTTAATATTAAACTCATTAGGGGTTTGTTAGTAGTTAGTAGATAATTAGGGCATAATTCTATTGAAAAATAAAAGGTAAATCATGACTATAAATCTTTTGTCATTGTTGTTTATTTGGGATATTGGTGAAAATAAAGTTTACACATAGAATTTTATGTATAGTATCAAATTTTTTCACAAGTAGATTATTTTTAATGGTTTGTGTTATGATTTTTTTTGGTGTCTTTATTATTAAGCGATTTTATTAAACTAAGTTTTTTTTTTTGGATTAATAGCACTAGACCATTGCTTTAACAAATTGTTATTATTAAATTGTTTTTATTATGAAAATATCTAAGAAGATATAGGTAGGACGAAATTTATATGTACACAATTTCTCTGTAGACATGATACATAATTAGTGACGAATCCAGAAAATTTTGATAGTGGGGCAAAATATATATAACATAATGATAATTTAGGATAAGTATTGTTTTGGTCCCTAACGTCGAGGGTCATAATCAAAATCGTCCAAACGTAATTTTTGATTTAAAATCATCCTTAAAATTTTATTTCGTATTAAAATCGTCCTTTTTAATAAAATAATTTTTTAAAAAACAACAATACCTTATGTTTTCTATTTAAAACACTAAAATTAAGTAATAACATGTAATTTAAAATTCTATTTTTTAGATTTTCTATTTTAAAAAATTAAGTAATATTTTTCTTAATAATACAATTAAAATATCTCTCTTTTTATATATATCACTGAACAATTATTTAAAAATTTATTTTTCATACAATTAGAAGTCAACTCTTACTGATATTCATAGTTGATAAAATTTTTTTAATTAATACAATTGCATGGAAAAAATTAAAGCTAATTTTAAAAGAAGATAAATACTTTTTAAAGTTGATTCCTAAAAAATAACACCAATCTCATTTAAACTGAAAATTGATTATAGTAATAAATATTATTGTCATATATTTTTCAAAAAAATTTTAAATTGTAGTGGGAGTGTTTGCCCCCACAATTAATAACATAAATCCGTCCATGTATGATCGAGTTTAATAGCGTCGTTTAATCGACTCAATTTAGTGAGATAAGGTTTTATTGTTGTTGTAGTATTTTTATTATGAAAATACAATGAAAAAAGGTTGTCGTAATTGTGTAGTGGTGGGGTTTGTGACTTGTAGCGTTGAAGGCACAGAACAGAACATAATACAGAACAGCTTTTATGTTTCTGTCAAGCATAAATATTGGTTCGGGTGCGGTGCGGGCATTCCATTTATTGTTACCAACACATTTATTAGTTACTTAACAATTAATTAATTGATTACACTCATCTACCTTCTTTCATTTCTTTAAATGACTAGTATCTTTTAGTTTTGAAGGGGGAAAATAAAAAATGTCAAGCATAGCCAGATGGTTATATAAAGACAAAACATTATTATTTACTAATAATTTTATTATAATTATAAATATTATTCATCTGACCAGATTTTGGATAATGAATCAATGTCATTGAAGTTCATTTAATAAAGCAACATTATTTACTAATAATTTTATTCTTGACTTTTTTCCAATTAGAAAACTGATTATCAATATTAAAACTCAAAAGAAGATGTTGAGTTATATAAATTTTAGCAGCTAGTATGGTTATGTTATTGTGGTTACAGTAGTTATAATATTTTAAAAAATATTATTAAAATTAAAATAATATTTTTTATTATTTATAATATTTTTTAAAAAATATTATTTTAATTTTAACGACACTTACATAATTATCATTTATAAACACACGCTCTAAAATCCACCTTATAATTATTATGATGAACAAATAAATTGTGCATTTCTTTAAAATATATTATTTATACAAGCCAAGGTACTCATCTAATATTTGTTTTACCAATATCAGGCTTTTTATTTATATAAGTATAAAACATTTTAATTTCCTAAATACGCACAATGTAAAAATATTGTCAAAATACGTATAATCAATTTATATGAAATTTTGCAAAATAAATTTTGTTACTATTTAAATGCAACGCTATAAAATAGAGTCAGGCGTATCAAAATTATTTCTGATGCATCATTCGCAAAATGAAAGAGCCCATTTCTATTTTGTTGCCCACAAAATAAAAAAGTGTAATTTCTGCTTTATCACTAGTAAAATATGTGAAAATAAAGGAGTTGAGTGAAAACAAAAAAAGAAAATAAAAAATAAAGAATAACGTAAAAGAGATTTTTTTTTTTATGACAAATATGTATAGCATGAATTTTAACTTAAAGGGAAAAAAATTCATCTTAAAAAAAAGGGAAGAATAAAATAGCGCTAGAGAAGATAAAGAGAGAAGGATAAAAAAACCAAAGACAATATATAATATATTAAATTGTCATATGTTAAATTATATTAGGCTTGATTTGATATAATTTTTTTTAACACTATAAAAGAAATAATAATACATATTTAATGAAATAATTTATAATTTCAATCTTGATTCATTATTTAACATTAATTTAAAAATCTATTAATATTTTTTTGTTATTGGTATTTTTAATTTTTTAAATTTTAACTCTTTAAATAATAGGTACAATTAAATAAAGTATTTAGTTAGTTACGCAAAAAATATTAATCGGTACCTAATGGAAGAATTTGAATTTAAAATATTAAAAATACTAATAACAAGAAGATATTAATAAATTTTTAAATTAGTATTTAAATATATTATGTGTTGTTTTAGTTTTTTTTTCTTTCTTCTTTTATCATTTCTAAGTTCTAACGCTATTTTGTTCTTCTTTTCTTTTTTAAAATGCATCTTTTTTCTTTTAAGCTAAAATTTATGCTATATATATATGCCATTAAAAAAAAATATCTCCTCTACTCTATTCTTTTTTTTTTCTCTTTTTATTTCTATTCTATTCTTTCTTTATGCTATTGCTATATTTTTTGCTTCACCTATTTTACGAGTGATGAAATAGAAATTGTATTTCTCTATTTCGTAGGCGATAAAATAGAAATGGAACTCTTCCATGACATGTTTAATTCTATTTCGCAGACACTCTATCTAAAATAATGACAAAATCTATTTCGCATAAATTTCATATAAATTAGTCATGCGTACTTTGACAATATTTTTATATTGTGTGTATTTAAAAAATTAAAATATTTTTTTATATTATATAAAACCCCAATATTGTGTATTAAATTAAATTATTTACAAAAACATAACTCAATATTTGGTTTTATAACTTTTCATGTACGAAATGTACTATAAAGTTTCCCTGGATTACCTGAGACTCAGAATTCACTACACAATACATTACTTATCACTGACTTTCAATTAGTATTTAACTGCAAATCCATGCCATGCAGAGGCAATAATAGATAAATATAATAAACATTCCATTCCGGTGATTTAACTCTATAATTAATAGTCATAACTAACTATTTATATAGGTAGGACATTAATGAATTTGATTATTATTCTGGAAACAAAAATCCAACTTTGCTCTTAAATCTTTGCACAAAATGATTAAAAAAATAATCATTGGAAAAAATGAGTATATAAATAAATAATTAAATTATTAGTTAGCCAATAGGTAGACAAAAAAAAGTCAAAACTTGCCTTATTTAGCATTAATTAATTGTCGCAACAATTAATTAATGCTAAATAAGACAAGTTATGGCTGTTTTTAGTTGATTTTCTTTGGTTACCAAATATTTCCGATACTTAAAACAATATCACAAATACACTTAAGATATTTATTAAATAATATTTTTTCACATACCATAATCACAACTCACAGGAAGAAATTATTGGATTTTTTTTTTTGAGCATATATAATATGTATTTTGGGATATTTTACAATTATATATACACTTGTATTTTTTTATAACAATAAACTAGTAAATATTATCTCGTGTCAAATAAGAATGCAGCATAGTAAGAAAAAAAAGTGCCATATAACCTCTTTTATTCAACAATTACTGACAAAAAATATAATATTATCCAACTTTCTAAAATAAATACAAATTTAAAACAAATATGAAACTATTAAAGATATTTTTTATTAAAAGTGCAAAACAAACAACCTAATCAATTTTTCAACCATGATATTTAATTGCATACAAACGATTAGCCATCAACCAACTTCTTGTATAAGAATACATATAGAAATGTGAAATGGTCATATATGCACATTAATTAAAATTACTAAAATAATATAATTAAATTAGATTTTTTATTTAAAATAAAAGTAAAACTTCTTTTTAATATTTATTAAAAATATCGATTATAATAACTCATTGTTAGTGTGCATATAAAATTTTTAGAATAAACTATTATTTGACTCAAACGATTCAATTTCTAGCAAAATAATCTTCAAAAAAAAAAAAAAACGAAATAATATTTTAATTCTAAAAAACCTATAAAAATTTCAACCCTTTTATTTAAGTTTATTTAGAAAAATGATATCTATTTTATTTTTTAAAGAATAAATAACTATTTTTAATCATGAAAAATTTAGATACTGACAAAATTGACTATAACAAATCTAAATACATTTGATAACTATTAAAATTTAGAGAAAATTCCACTCTTTTCCTCTCTATTTGTAAAATGTACATTCTCCTCCCTTATATCTTTTAAAAAACTTCTTCGCTCTTTAATTCATTTTAAATTTTTTGTGTTAACTAATGTTAATTTTATCCATTTTTTAAGAAAAATAATTTATTTTTTATAAAAATATCCTTTAGCAAAAATTCTATTTTTTTGTTATTAAAGTTTGCTTACCAAAATATCCTTTAATAAATTATTTTTTTATTGATTAAATTATATCTTTATCAAAATATTTTTATTTAATAGTTAAATTATTTTTTTTAAGATACCTTTCAATAAATTTTAAATTATTAAATTATGATTTTATCAAAATTTTTGTTAATAATTATAGTTATATTTTACTATTAATTTTTTGATATTAATATATATTATTTTAACATTAAATAAAAAAATTTTAGTAAAATTATTTTTTGATATCAATATATTAATTGTTATACATATTAACAGTGGTAAGATTTTTTTTTTAAGTTGCAAGAGGGTGAAATGCGCTATTAAAAGATGATGAAGTTAAAATTTATTTATTTAGTTCTTGATTTTTTGTTTTGATTCAATTTTAAGTTTTTTTGAATAGCACTTCTGGATATAATAACAATGATAAAAATAAAAAATGTTATAAAATAAAATAAAATAAACGAATATTTACAAAATTATATTAATAGAGTTCACATTTTGTTAATTTTATCCGATTAAGATTAACTATGATAATTGTTATTAAATATATTTAAATTTTATAGTTTATTTTGTGAGTAATCAAATTTTTTATTATCAAAATAATTATTTACTCTTATTTAAATTTAATAATTTTACACCACGGAACTTGTTTTTAATTTTTATGTGAATAAAAAAAATAAGTTGAAAAAATTTCTAAAAAATATTTTTTATATACTTTTTAAATATGTTTAAATATTCTATTAAAAATTAAATCAAATAAATAAGTCATTTGTTATTTATAATTAATAGTATATATTATTGAGTTGATATAATCTTTACAAAAAATTAAAATATTAAAAGTGCAAAACAAACAACCTAATCAATTTTTCAACCATGCTATTTTTTATATTTTTATTTAAAATAAAAGTATAAAAGTAAAATTCTTTTTAATATTTATTAAAAATATCGATTATAATAACTCATTGTTAGTGTGCATATAAAATTTTTAGAAAAAACTATTATTTGACTCAAACGATTCAATTTCTAACAAAATAATCTTCAAAAAAGTAAAGTATCGTTTTTGTTCTCAACGTTTGGGGTAAATCCTATTTGTGCCCTTAACGTTTAAATCATCCTATTTGTATCCTTAACGTTTGTAAAAGTGATTCAATGTTATCCTGTCGTCAATTACACATCATGAGTGCTTTAATTTGAGTTTTAAAAACCTCTTTTTGAAGTTAGAATATAAATGTCTGGGATAGAATCGATGATCTACTCCGAAAAATAGCTCATCAAATGTTGAAACTAATTCCTACAACATTTACATAATTCACTTTTCTAAGGACATAATTGAATCTAAATACAAATAGTGGGTATAATATTAAAATCGACCACATCCAAGTGAGACCTAATTGAGAATGAATACATCCAAGTGAGAATAATTGAAAAATATAATCTGATTTGTTAGTATAATTGATAGTATGATAACATTGAATCACTTTTATAAATGTTACGGATACAAATAAGACGATTTAAACGTTAAGGACACAAATATGACTTACCAACGTTGGGGACAAAAATAATACTTTTGAGAATAATATTTTAATTCTAAAAAACCTATAAAAATTTCAACCCTTTCATTTAAGTTTATTTAGAAAAATGATATCTATTTTATTTTTTAAAGAATAAATAACTATTCTTAACCATAAAATATTTAGATACTGACAAAATTGACTATAACAAATCTAAATACATTTGATAACTATTAAAATTTAGAGAAAATTTCACTCTCATCCCTTAAGAGATATTAAAATGACACTCTCCTCCCCTCTATTTGTAAAATATACATTCTCCTCCCTTATACTTTTTAAAAAACTCCCTCTTTAATCCATTTTAAATTTTTTTGTGTTAACTAATGTTAACTTTATTCATTTTTCAAGAAAAATAAATTATTTTTTTATAAAAATATCCTTTAGCAAAAATTTTATTTTTTTGCTATTAAAGTTTGCTTACCAAAATATTTTTTAATAAATTATTTTTTTATTGATTAAATTATATCTTTATCAAAATATTTTTATTTAATAGTTAAATTATTTTTTTTAAGATACCCTTCAATAAATTTTAAATTATTAAATTATAATTTTATCAAAATTTTTGTTAATCATTATAGTTATATTTTATTATTAATTTTTTGATATTAATATATATTATTTTAATATTAAATTAAAAAAAAGTTAATAAGATTATTTTCTGATATCAATATATATTAATTGTTATACATATCATCAGTGGTAATATTTTTTTTGAAGTTGCAAGAAGGTGAAATGCGCTATTAAAAGATGATGAAGTTAAAATTTATTTATTTAGTTCTTGATTTTTTGTTTTGATTCAATTTTAAGTTTTTTTTAATAGCACTTCTGGATATAATAACAGTGATAAATATAGAAAATGTTATAAAATAAAATAAACGAATATTTACAAAATTATATTAATAGAGTTCACATTTTGTTAATTTTATCAGATTAAGATAAACTATGATAATTGATATTAAATACATTTAAATTTTTTATAGTTAATTTTGTGAGTAATCAAATTTTTTATTATCAAAATAATTATTTACTCTTATTTGAATTTAATAATTTTACACCACGGAACTTGTTTTGTAATTTTTATGTGAATAAAAAAAATAAGTTGAAAAATTTTCTAAAAAATATTTTTTATATACTTTTTAAACATTTTAAAACATTTTATTAAAAAATAAATCAAATAAATAAGTCATTTGTTATTTATAATTAATAGTATATATTATTAAGTTGATATAATCTTTACAAAAAATTAAAATATTAAAAATATTTTATCAAAAATTAAATATTTTAGTACAAAAATAATAATTGATTCAATTTTTTTTTATAATTCTTTAGTCACAAGTGAACGATATGAGAAAAGAGAATTTGAATTCTCTAAATTTTAGATTTTTATTTTATAGGATAAAATTAAATTTTTTACTATTAAATATTTTTTTTATATTTTTTTTAATTTTACTCATAAAATTAATGGTGATTCATATTTTATTTTTTGAAATAAATTTTAAAATTTAGAAGATCGAAATCCGAAAGAAGATACCGAAAGAAGAGAAGGTACACAATAAAATGGTTGGGACAGTGCAATAAAGTTGGGGGAGGGGGTCAAAAATTCCTGTGACACTGGTCTCAGATCTGATCTGATCTCATGTCATTTCTCATTTCAGAACTTCACAGTCAAAAACACCCACATACTCCATTATCAACAAAACAATGGCGCCCCTCACCTTACGCCATTCCCCATTCTCTGTAATTTTTTTTATATAAATTAAATAATTAATTTTTAATATATAATATTAGAAAATTTTCAAATATACGGTATACCAATGTTTGAGTGATTTTTAGCTATTGATTTTAATTTTATATATTATATATATTTTTTATAATTAAAATTAATGATTAAAATTACTGAAATATTAGTATATCAATATATTTAAAAATTTTTTTGTAATATTTTTTATTTTTAATATATATTTTGTATTATAATATATATTTTATATAAATTATTAATTTAATAACCAATTTTTTTTATTACATATAGTATAATTATTCGTGTATAAAAAATATATATTATTTTACACATTTTCAAAGATAATATATATTTTAATATATAATTTGTATATGTGATAAATTTTTAATGTACATACAATACACTTAGTAAAAAATGAGAATTATTCAAATAAAAAATAAATAAGATATTAATTATCTAATATTTGTAATTTTTTTATATTTGCATGTTTAATTAATAATAAAAATTTATGTGTAATTATTTTTATAAAAAATTAATAATTAAAAATTAATAATTATTAATTAATAATTTAATTAAATATATTAAATTATTTAATAATTTTTAATTTTATATAAAAATAACTGCATGTAAATGATTACTTTTAAAATATTGTTTTTTAATGGTAGAAACTAAAGTACAGTTAATTCCACGTGAAGTTAATAATTGAGAACCGTTAAATGATTTGACTGATTTGACTAAATTTTTATTTAATGGCTCTCAACTATCAATTTTACATGAAATTGACTGCACATAAATTTTTACTTTTTTAATTATTAGTTTATTGTAACAGACACCGATGCAAGTGATTGGGCACTAATGCACTAGTACTAGTGTTCGTAAAGAAAGAAAAAAAATTCACACGACAACACACAACGCACATAGCACAACAAAAACATATAAACAACATTTTTATCTTCGTGTTTTAAGGAAAAAGAAAAAAGAAAAAAGAAAATATATCTACCACCGATACTAGAAATCAGCATAAATCTAACATTTTCTCAAACTATGATGTAACTAGCATCATAAATTCAAGCCAAATTTTACTCCTTTTATTTTTAGGAATTTTTTTAGAAATTTTGCTTACTTATAATTGTAGTTATTTAAAAAAATATACTATGTACACACAAAAAATAACTATTATATATTTATTATAAATATATATAATTTAAATATTTTTAATATATATTTTATATATTGATTAGTTTAATGACAGATTTTTAATGTACAAATAATATAATTTAAATTTTTTAACATAATAATGATGCTAACTATTTTTAGTATTTATATCTATTTTCTTTATATATAAGATATATATAAATTATCATTGCATATAACATAACAAATCGTTGGACTTTTATTAATTATTATCATTTTTCTAAAATTAACTAATGAATGTGGATTAGTTTTAAATATAATACCATCTCCAAAAAATTTAAATTACTACTTTCCATTGTTAATTAATGAAAATAAATTTTATATGACTATCCATGTAGAAAATTTGAAATTCATTATTTACACTTGCGAAAAATTATAATGATTACTAGTAAAAAAAAGAAATAATTAGAATAGTAATATTCAAACTCTTAACAACAAGACCTAATGTTGATAATTCACTAATAGACAAAAAAACAAAATAATACATATGAATAAATTATTTTTCAGAGTTCCAAATCCGCTAATTTTTTTTGTTATGGAAGTTGAAGTGGTAATATACTTTAACATTATAATTTTTGGTATTTTTTTAAATTGTGAAAAGTTTACAAATCGGAGGGTCCGATTTCTGTACCTCAAATTTTTTAATTTTTTTTAAACACAAATTGGACGGTCCAATTTGTGTACCTCTCACAAATTAGACGGTCTGATTTCTGTATTTCTAGTTAAACGATTCCACATTTGAGTATAACATCCCAACAATCCACATTTTAAAAAAACACCACTACCACTCCAATATTAAAAATAAAAACTTCTTCCAAATCTTCTTTTTTATTTATTTATTTTTCTTTCTCCTGAATAGTTTATGTTATTTTTCCTTCTTTTTTCTTTTTTTTTCTTTTGTTTTCAATTTTTTTCTTTTATCTTTTTCTTAATATGCTTCTTATTTTTTTTTACTAAAAATAAATAAAATAATTCTAAAAGGATAATAACAACAGATAAACAATTTCAGAATTTAAAACATGAAAAAAAGATAATTTTCAAACTAGCATCTTGTTGTTGGGCCACCGTTAACCATCGAGAGAAATTAAATGAGATAACATAAGATAAAAAAATACCACATTTAACTCAAAATCTTAAGGTAATAAATTAATGTGTCTCTTATCTTTTAAGTTTATCACTGTTTTTTACTTTTTTTTTTTTCAATGTGGGACTAATTTTATACACCTTACACTTACAACATTAGCACATTCCAATTAATTTTGATAACATTAGGAGAGCTGCTCCCAATTGAATCTTGATGTGGAGTCTTCAAAATATGAGGTAGATTAAAATTAATAGTCAATTTGGTCTCTAAAATTTTACGTGAGTCTGAATTTAGTCTCTGAAGTTTTAATTGCTTTTTTTTAGTCTCCAAATTTTATAAACGTGACTCACATTAGTTCTTAAGATAACTTTTAGTATAAAAACGTTAACGAAGTACTGACATGAACAACCAAATATCATGTTAGAACTTGTAAAACGACGCCATTTTAATTTTTGCGCTCAAACAACCAAAAAACGATGCCAAATCACTTGTTTTAGGAAAAAATGTTTTAATAAATACCACTTACCATATTTTTTAGACTATTTGAATGTCAAAACAAATAATGTCGTTTTACAGGTCGTCCAATGTGGTATTCAACTGTCTACATCAGCGTTTCATTAACGTTTGTGTATCGAAAATTATCCCAGAGACTAATATAAGTTAATTTACAAAGTTTGAGAACTAAATAAAGACAATTAAAATTTTAGAAATTAAATTAAAATTTGCGTACAAATTGAATATTATCTCATGTAAGCAATGGTAGGTAGATTCTTGATTGTTGTTGCACTTCTACTGTCAAAAAATCTCTGTGATGGAAGAGCCTCATGAAGAGAGAACTAGATCAACAATTTATTTTTTTCCAGCAACAGGGACTTTCCAGAGCCAGCTCCCTTTGTCAAATTCATTCCAAGAGAAATTTATTTTTCTTCTATGTTATTTATACAATATTTATTTTAAAAAAAATAAATAAATCTCTATAGAGACTTAGTTGGTGGCTTACTTACAAGAATATTTGTTCATTTAGTATTTTTCTAAAACATAATATAAAAATGTTCATTAGTACAAAAACCTTTATAAATATTCAATACAGAATTAATAAAAATATTCATTATAAAACATAATCTCAAGTTGGACTGGGTCTACTCAAAACATGACCCAAACCAAAATTTGAAAACCAAACTGATTATTGCACCGGTAGTAAAAAAATAATAATAGTATTTATTTGCATTTTAAACAAATTAATTCTTAAAAAATATATATATAAATAAATTTTTTGAAAATAAAAAATATAGATAAATTAATTTAAATTAAAATATTTTATTCTAACTATAGAAACTAATTAAAAATAACGTGTCACCTAAAAGATTTTGTTGATATTTTTTTTTATAAATTATTGTGTCTAGACTCTCGAGTATTAATTTGTGAACCTTTTAATTTTAATATGGAGGGAGGGTTGGTGTATAACAAAGTTATGAAGGTATATGGTGTTTTACCAGGGTATGAAAAGATACTAAAAACCTTGTGTTCGATTTGTGTACTGGTAGAAAATCCTGGGTCCGATTTGTGTATTGGCAGAAAATCCTCGGTCCGATTTGTATAAACCCTGGATCCGATTTGTGTACTGGCAGAAAACCTTGGGTCCGATTTGTATACGGACAGAAAATCCTGAATCCGATTTCTTCTCACTAAAACAAAAAATTAAAAGCCATCACAATCGTATATATCTCCCCAATACTCCATAACTCAGCATAACTCACATATCAATCTTGTATATAAAAAAAATTAGCCTTAATTTGTAGATGTTTATTACTTTATTTATTATGAGGTTGTTCAATTTTTTTCTAAAAGAAAGTGAGTGAAAATGTAGAAGAAGTTAAAGGGGATCCAAAAGGGTCTAAACTTTTATCTGAAAGAAAAAGAAAGAGAGAGAGAGAGAGAGACAAAACGGTGAGTATTAACAGAAAGAGAAGAAGAATGAGAAAGTTGAAAATGGCCTTTCACCGGCCTTACTCAAAACCCCAAATGCCAATCCCCCCTTCTTCCCCCAACCAATCATCCTTCCCATAACTTCCAACATTCACACCAAAATGGATCATCAACAACTCTCTCCTTCCTCTTCTTCTTCCTCATGCAATGACCCTTTTGCCCTTGCTCCTCCTCCTCCTCCTTCTTCCCAACACCTACCTCAAAAACTTCCCCTTTCTAAATCCAACCATTCACACTCACTCACACATCACATGAGATCATGAGGCTTTCGCATTCACACAATGTACCCCTCTCTCTCTCTCTCTCTCTCTCTCCTTTCTTTGCGTCCAAAAAGGCAGACAGGATGGAGCCAGGCAAAAGAAAAAAATTATATATTTTTATTTACATATATCATATAATATTATATATATCTACTATAAATTTTGTTTCTTTTTTTCTGGGGGGTTTATTTTTTTTTCCCTTTTTTCATCAAAACCTTCTTCAACACCAAAACACCGTTTTTTTTTCTGGGGTCATTTTTGTTTTGTTTTGTTTTTTTTTCTAGTGTTTTCCTTAATCCTTTGACTTGGGGGTAAACTGGGAAAGAAAGATTCGAAGCAAGAAGGCAAAAAAAAAAAAGGGGGGGGGGGGTGCATACGACCTGTCATCGATCAAGAAGAAGAAGAAGAAAAAGAAGAAGAAGAAGAAGAAGAAGAAGACAGAATGAGAGTTAATGTGTCAAGGATTTTTCATGATTCATTGATAGTATTGACTTTCCAATGTCTGTAACCCTCTAAAGTTGTGTTCTTTTTTTCTTTTTCCTCCAATTACTGGTGATCTCGATGATGATGTATGTATGTATGTATTTTTTTTTTCTCCATTTTTATTAAAATAGGTGAAAAGAATTGTTTTTATTTTCCGTGTTATCATTGGGGGTGTATAAAAGGCTTGTTTTTTATGTTGGGATTTTTGTAATTTCATATTTGAGCTAATCCACTAAAATGGGGCTTGTGAAATTTGAAATAGCCATTGAGGTAAAGAATTAAGAAAGTGACTGTTTGTTCTGTTGGGGGAGTGGGGGAATGGTGTGTGTAGTACAGGAGAGAGTGAAAGGATAAAAATAATTTTGATTTGATCCAATGTGGTCCTAGAGTGTCAGGCATTGTTGTGGAGAACAAATTCTGGTCACTACTACTGTTTGTTTCACACTATCACTATATATGCTTTCACTTTGAGCATTTTTTTTGCAGCTTGATTTGACTCTTAAGTGGGGCTTCTCTAGTTCTATGACTATGAGTCTATATGGCCTTATTACCTGTGAATGATGTGAGTTTCTTTGTCTGATTTCATTGCATTGAGCAATGAACTTGTTATGTCTAATTAAATGGTCATAATTATTTGCAATCTTTTCTTTTCTCATTTGTAATATATATGTACATTGTTTAGTAGCTATTTTATTCTTTATTATTGAAGCAATCATTTGCATCCTGTGATAGTTTTATTACTGTTTTATTGTAGTGATTCACATTCTTTCTTTTTTCTTTATAATGTGTATCTTGTGAAATGTTTGAATTTCTGCAAGATAGCATAGTGATGTATTTTTTTTTTTTTCTTTTGTTCTTTTTCATTTGGAAGTTTTCATTTGGTCATGTCAATATCAAACTAGAACCTTCATGGATTAGAGAGAAAAAGGGTGATTCCTACTACTAAAACAAACTATTATCCTCTTTGTTTTTTCAACTTTTTGGGTCCTTCCCCTTTCCATTTATATTTGTGTCATTGTGTTCCTTCTCATGTTAAGTCATCTTTTATGATTATGTTAGGTGAGTTGGTTGTGCCTTGTTTTTATTACTGTTAAGGACCTTGAAGTTTCTGTTTCCAAGATAAAGTCTTCAACTTTTTTTCCTTCTGAAAAAACTTCCCCTTCTTTTCTGAGTCTCTTTAATCACAACAATTTGGCAGCCATCATTTACTTCCTTCTTTTGTTAAGCTTTAATTTTCTCTCTAAAGTAATTCACTTTGATCTCTTCATTAGGCAGGAATTCAGAGAATCATGTCATTATTGTATTACACTTTATCTGTTACTGTCAATTTTGAGCACTTTATTAGTTAATTACTTAATTAGTATCCAGATTTAAGTGTTGATTCAAGAATATACCAAAGAGTATCAGTATAAAAGAACGAAAGATTGAATATTTTGATTTTTTTTAATAATATAACATAAGCTCTAGTACCATGTAAGCTGAAATCTTAAATTTATGAGTTGTGATCTGTGATAGATTTGAAAAATGGTTCTAACATATGCAAGGCTTGTGGCTTGGTTGGAGAATCTATCTTTCTCATCAAATCAAAACCGTTCTTATTTTGTTACACGTCACTTGGTAATCCATCAATCATATGTTCATGACACCAAATTTGGCTGCGTTGTTTTCCCATATAATGTGTCTATATCATATGTGGAAACCTAGTACAGTATTCTATGTAACCTGTCAAATTTTTATTTTTATTTTTTATTTCTTTAATTATTTACCAATTTTTTGTGTGTAATACGTGACTAGCATTTTTTTTTTTTTTTGCATTTCTGGTTTTTTACAGAATTCTTCAATTTTTTGTAGGTTAATAATTAATTCGTTGTAGAACTGAGTTTTATTTAAAGGTCTATTTTGAATTCTATGTAAAGAGTCCATGGTTGATTAAAATGTGATTCTGTTTTTGATTTTACGGTATCTTCTATTCTAATGGATTAAATACTAATTCGTTGTAATTTGAATTGTATTTAAAGATTTGTTACTGATTAATGATTAATGAGTTGTTCGATTAATGAGTTGTTCGATTATTGACGGGCCAATGCGATTTAGATGTGATCTCTTTAGGCTTTGGGCAACAATTTATGGGCTGTTATGTTACTGCCAAACAGGAATGTTAGTCACATTCTTCTTTTTTCTTTGGGTCGAAGATGACTCACATTCTACTCTTATGAAAATAATGCTGGCCCAGGTTCTCTCTGTGTTCGATTTACTCCTAACATAAGGCCCAACTAATTTAAGAAAGACAGAAGCACAAAACATTGATTTCTTTAATTTCTTTCATGGGTTTTACAAAAAGGGGTTATTAAAAATTATATGTCTCTAAAACATTATTTCTGCTTGTTTTTCTTTTGATTTTCAGTAAAGATTTTTCAGAATATTTGCTTTTTTTATTGTCCATATTAAATTTATTTCTAGATGCTAAAATAGTTTGTCGTTTCTGATCTTTCGTATTTTTCACATTAAGAATTCAATTGTTGATTCTCTTCTCTTGTTCTTCACCTCCTGATGTTCTAATTTTTCTTATATTTTTCAACAAACAATTCCTAATAGATGTGACCGTCTCTTTAGTTGGAATACCTTAACATTTAGCCCCAAACTATATAGCTCTTAATCACATAGCAAAATAGCGTGTTCCACTGTTTCCATTTTTTTAGAACAAACTTAGTAAATTGGGCTTTGTATTATTATCTTTTTTTTATACAAGTTGTGACTCACTGGCAAAACATCCTGACTTGCTCTTCATAGCAGCATTCTAATTTTTTATGGGATATCCGTTTTTCATATTTCTTCCATAGGTGCCTTCTACCTTCATTTGTTGACGAATTTTTTTGGTTCAATTCTTGATTTGCCGTTTTAGCTACATGATATTCTATTCTGATTGTTTAACGCTCATCTTCTTTTCATGGCCAATACAAACAACTACTTTGTTTACGACACCAATAGGGATTTTTAAAATTGCTCTGGTGATCTTGTGGGGAGACATTCCTATAATTTTCCTTTCGTTCCATCTCTCTCCCTCCATAATCAGCTCGCTAAATCTTTTCAAATGCACACTTTTGACCTATCTTCTATGCTCCACTTGCCTTTTGCTCTAAGAAGCTCTCTCACATGCAAAATGCTTCTCCAAAAATTCATGATGCTCCTTTTTCTTTTTTTTTTTATTTTTGTTGTTCAAAAATTGTCTTTTGAAAAGTATAATGATCCTAGAATTTGGACCCGAATCAAATTCATATTTTTGATGGCTCTCCAAGCTTGTTTTGCAAGATAGGCAGTGTTTTGTGATTCCAGATCCTTGAATCCCAACCCCCCATCCAACTTACTCTTCGTAATGGATTCCCACTTTTTTCAATGGATACCTCGGTCCTTTCCTGATGCTTCCCACTAGAATCGTGCCACCTTAGCGCATATTCTTCTGCAAAATTGTTTTGGAAACTTTATGACATACATAGCATATGATGGTACTGCTTGAATTACCGCTTGATTGAATAGCATCTCCTTCCATTCTTCTAATTTACTCATTATTCTCTCTTCAATCCATGCTAAAGCTTTGGTTTGAGATCTTCCCTAAGTAGCTGGAAGACCAAAGTACTTTCCAAGGGTCTCCCACGTGTCTAGTATCTCCTCAATATCAACCCTTTTCTGAATTGACACATGACTCCCAAAAGTGATACTCAACTTATTCAGATTTATCCTCTATCTAGACGTCTTTGTGTATTCATTCAGCACTGAAATAATATGATATGCTTCTTTCTCTTTAACTTCTGCAAAAATAATGCAGCCATTTACAAACAAAAGATGAGTAATTGTAAGGGCTGTAGGAGCAATCTTTAATCCAGAGATGTTTCTTTCATTCTGTACTTCCTGCATCAAAATAGTAAAAACTTTGGCTGCCAAAATGAATATGTAGGGAGATAAAGGGTCACCCTGTCTTAGGCTCTTTGCGGCTTGATTTTTTTGGACAACTCGCCATTGACCTTAAATCTGTAATTGACACTTCTAACACATTTCATCACTAATTCTACCCATCTTTCATTAAATTCAAACTTTTTTAATACATTCTCAAGAAAATTTCATTCTAATCTATCATACGCTTTATTCATGTCTAACTTGATTGCCATGTTATTAGATCCTCTTCTTCCCTTTCTGTTTAGGCTATGATATATTTCTTGCACGATCACCACATTATCTTGTATCAATCTCCCTCTTACAAATGCACTTTGGATTGGTGAAATTATATTCTCCATTAGTCCTTTCAGCCTCAACACTAAGATCCTTGATATAATATTGTATATGAAATTACAACAACTAATAGGTCTTAGCTAGTTAAGTCCTTACAAATTTTAATTTTCGGGATCAAGACCACTGTGGTTTCACTATTGTATTCCAGCAGTAGCCCGCTTCTGAAAAATTCGTTGACAACCTTACATACCTCCTTCTTGATTACTTTCCAATATTTCTGATAGAATAACCCGTTTAAGCCATTTGGTTTTGGGGCTTTGAGACTCCCCATGCTAAAAATTGCATTCCTTATCTCCTCATCTGAGACCTGAGAAATCCACCCTCTGTCCATTTCTTCTGTGACCCTCATTGAAATCTTGCTTAGGATGTTATCATACCTTTGTCTTTTAGTCGAAGTGAACAATGCTTCAAAATACTCTTCAATGTGCCTCATTATTTTTTCATTCTCTTCCAACCAATAACCTGCTTCATTTTTCAATCTTTCAATGCGGTTTCTCTCTTTTCTCTAGATGATTATTGCATGAAAAAAGGATGTATTCTTATCGCCCCACTTCAATCACTTTAATCTGGATCTCTGGCCCCAAAATTTCTCTTCTTGCTTCCATAATGCTATTATTTTCTCCTTTAAAACTTGTACCCAATTTTGCTTCTCTTCAGTGAAATCTGAATCTTGTAACTTCTTTAACTCTTCTTTCAGCCAATTTATTTCCTTATCTGCCCGTTTGAATGTAGATTTACTCCAATTTTTCAATTCTTCCTTACAATTATTCACCCTTCTTGTTATCCTTGTCCATTCACAGCTCTGTGAGACCTCTTTTTTCCATCCCTTCTTAACAATATTTTCACATTCCTCATGATCAGCCCAAAATGCCTTAAATTTAAAGCTCCTGCTTATCCTATATACCGGTTTTGGGTCTAAACTTAATGGGCAATAATCCGAGCTTATAGCAGGCATAGTCGAAAGTGAAGCATTCTCAAACAAAAGTCTCCATTCCCAATTAACTAATGTCATATCAATCCTTTCTCTAGTTACAAACCCGTTTTTCGGATTACTAAACCAAGTAAATCTACCCTCTTTGAGATCTAAATCCATAAGAGAGTTAGAATCAACAAAGTTTCTGAACTCTCTTACTTGGCTATGTGGCTTTGGGTGTAAATCCATCTTCTCCTCCTGAGTCAAAACGTCATTAAAATCACCTATAAAAAGTTGAGGCTCAACCTTGTTATAATTGATTGCTGTGATTTTCCTCCATTGCTCTTTTCTCTTGCCAAAATTAGGATTGCCATAAATAAAATTACATACCCATGCATTTCTTTTTCTATCAACAATACAGGCCTTTATGTAGCAATCACAGCAAAAGTAAACATCAACATTATATATATCATTTCAAAAGAGACATAGTCCTTCGGACAAACTCCAGAGTTCTATACAAAAAGTATTCTCAAAATGTAGTTTTTTCTTTAATTTCATAATAGATTTTTCCTTTGATCTTGTTTCAATGAGAAAAACTAAAGCTGGCTTGATTTGCTTGCACATATTATGTAATTCAGAAACTGTCACAGGGGCCGCTATCCCGCGACAATTCCAGCTTATGATACTCATGGCTGAGTTGGGAGCATGTTTAGGCCCGCCTCCTCAGCCATTGAGTCTTTTATGATCTCTTCTTTGCTTTGCTGGTCTTCCTCTATTGGTATTGCTCCAGCTGGTTTTGGTGATTACTTGCTCTTTTACCAGCTTTCCAAACTTGTAGGGCAACTTTTTCTCCGAACATATCTCCCATCAACAATTGTTGCTCGTCCTCCCTTTTTCTTTTCAATTTCAGCTTTTTCTCCATTCCTTGTACAAGTTCTATTTCATATTCTATAGCCACTACTAATGCTTTGCTATTGTTGGGCTCTAATCCTTCATCTTTATTTGCAAGTTTAAGTAACAAACACCCCATCTGCTGTTGTATATATCTGCTTCTTATCCTATTCTAACTCTTTGTTTTTACCCCAGTGGTCTCTGCTTGCACTCATATGATCCCTTTTATTGTTATCTTGGGCTTCAATGGCATTGTTTTCTCTTGTAACTCCTTTCATCCTCTCATTTTCCATGTTGTTATTAAACCTTTTAAGTAGTTGTCCAATAGTGAGATTATTATCTTTTTCTTGTGACCCAATTCTAAAATGATGAATATTTTCATTAGACCTTTGGCAGAAGTCAGCCCATGTACCTTTAATTGCAGATTTCTCTCTTAACACACTTGGCCCACCCATTTCTTTGCCCTTCTCATAGATCCTTTTGCTGCCCTTAATATCTTTATTCCCCTTTTCACATTCCCTAGCATCTCTCTCCACTTCTTCTGATTCAGTTTCTCTGACAAGCAGATCTTCTAGGATATTCTTTCCTTTTTCATATCTCTATGATTTTCTTTGCCAGATCTTCTAGGAGCTTTGGCTATACTGTCCTCTTTTATTCCCCATTCTTTTTTCTATGCACTGCCAGCTTTACTCCCTGCTATTTTTTGTGTTGACTCACCTCCCTTCCTCCAATCATGTTCTTCATGCGCCTCCTCTCTCTGGTTCTGCCCTGAGCTACTCTCTTATCTGCTTACCTTGTATTCTTTGTGCTTCAATGCTTTTGCTTGTGCCACTCCCAAACTAGCCGAATACCTTGGTTCCTTTGGGTTCCAGATTGACATTGCTATTGGATTCTTGTACTCCTTCTTGTTATGACCAAAAAATACCATAGTTTAGACAATAGCTCTCCAAGATTCTTTCATACTTAAACTGTATCCATGTCTTTGGATGGCTGAAGGCAAATGTCGATGCAGCATTCAGGAAAGAAAAGGGTATTGGTGCAATATCTGTGGTAGTCATGGATAACAGAAGAAGAATCGTGTTAGGCTTCACACGGAAAATTCAAGCAAATTTAAGCATCATAGCAGAAGCAACAATAATTAGACAAGTCATAATCATAGTTAATAATCTCCAGATGGGAAAGACTCTAATAGAATCTGATAATTTAAAACTCATGCAAGCAATTAAATCCAAGGGTTCAATAGAAAAAATTTCAGCAATTCTTCAAGACATTGATATGCTAATGGAGAAATTACCAAAAAGGGGCTAACTTGGACTCCCAGAAACGGGAATCTCCTCGCTTATGAAATAGCCAAGGTAGCAGAAGTAAGGATATTGCACCATAACTAGAGTACTCAACCACCTGCAGACATCCACAGAATCATCAGAAGTGAAATTCAATTTGATTAAAGTTTGAAGATCAACAAAGAATTAAGTTTTAATAAAAGAGGAACAAAGTGCTATACAATTGAGGACCAAAATGGATTAAGAAGAATCAGAATCCTATACATCACTGTGAGAAACGGGAAGCGGTTTTGACATCACTACATTTTGCCACTTCTTTTGTCGACAACATCAAAATTTGCTAATGCGGCACGTTAAGTAATATCACAATACACACCTAATAATCAATGTTCTGAAAGTCGAACCGAATCGGCCAGTTCGACTGGATTAACCAGAAATCAATTTTCTAACCGATTCGGTTGATGTAGCAAACCACTTTGCAAAAAATCGATGAAAAAATCAGCCGAACCAACAGTTAACTGATGAACCGTCAGAATCGGCTGGAATTTTAGAAGGTTAACCGGTTCAGATTTAAAAAAATCTTCCCCTTTCCCAAAACGAGCTTGTTTAAGTTTTTGGGGAAAAAAAAGAAACGCTCCCAAATCCCAATCCCTCCTCTTTCAGGCGCTCTCTCTCACAAGCAAAAGCAATTACCCTAACTCACCAACTGTGTGTTTGGAGTTCACGTTGGGAAAGAAAGAAGCCCGTTTGAGTGTCTTGAACGTTCTATTTGTATGTTTGGCAATATTTTAGAACTCTGAACCTAGAAGTGCTTTCACCTCTAAACGTAAGTTCAGGTGAAGCTAAAAATTCTAGCTTCTGCCTGATTACAGTTGAGAAATTAGGTGAGAAGTTTATTCCTTTTCTACCAATCCTACACTTCATTTTCTTCTATAAAAAAGATGCAAGTAACCATATAATTCTCATAGTAGTTCTTTGTGTATGTTCTTCGTTCCGATTTTTTTTTTCTTCAAAATCTTTCAGATTTGTTTCAATCATTGCCAATGTAAATATTTTAATTTTTTTTATTATTTTTAGTACTCTTTTTCATATTTTGATTTTTATTGTATTTTTTTATTTATATGATAAATATTTTTTATAATATTTTTTTGTGTTCTGATGTTATTTTTTAGTGTTCTGATGTTATATTTTTATTGTATTTTTTTATTCATATGACAACTATTGTTGATATAAATTCTTATTTTTATTAATTTTTATGATATTTTTACTATTTTTTGTTTATATAAATTTTTTTTATTCTTTATTGTACTATATTTATGTTGTGTATAAAATTTTTTATTTTTTTATTTGGTTTTATTCATATAAATTTTATTCACTTCTTATTGTAATTTTTTGTTCATATGATATATGTTATCGGTTGTAATTATTATATACTTTGTTTGAATGAAATTTTTTTCGTTTTCTTCCATTTTTATTGTACTTCTTACCCTACTTTATTTTCTTTTTTATTATATACAAATTATAAGTAACAAAAGAGTCATGAATAATAAAAATTTATAGTCCAAAATGATACTAAATTAAAGAATATTAATGGTACTTGTTTGGTAGCTCGGCTTCTGCACGGGTCGGATGTGCCAGATGCCTGGAAGTGGTAGGAAATCTGGATTTGGTTCGCCTTCACGCGTCACGGTCTCCCGGGCCAGCGTGAAGGGTGTGAGGTCTAGGCGCGAGGTCCCGTCGAGCTGACGGCTTGGAATGGCGCGCTCCTGCAAAAGGACTCCGACGCTCAAGTCAGTGTTTGTACGAAGGCGGAAGATAGGGTACAGGATAGTTGTCGTACCTCTGGGGAGGGGTAGGGCCCTCCCCTTATATAATCTGTACTAGGGCGGGTCCCACATGGGTAGACACACCTTCCAGGAAGCTTCCTTCCCAGCTGTCAGGTGCCTCGTGGAAGGGGACGTGACATTTGGGTCGCCTCTCGGTTCGGGTTGCGTGAAGCTGTCGAGTCGGCCGGCTACTCAGATTCGGGCATTGGGCCAGCTGGGCCAGGCCGGAACAGTGCCCCAGCGCGCCAGCTATGGTCGTGAGTGCCGTTGTTGGTGCGTTCCTTTCTACTTTCTCTTAGGTTGGGTCCCCGCGGAGTCGGCCGCTCGTGATAGGGGCGTGCCTCCTATGCGCGAGTGGGTTTCGTCCGTTCCTAGGGAACGTCTATCGTCGCCTCGTTCTTTGCGCCTGGCATTCAATGCCAATATGACTGATTTGAAAACCTGGGTGGAAAGTCCATTATGTCCCTGCCTTTTGCGCTATTCAGTGTCAGTTATTCTTCAGTTTTCATTTTCTTTCCTTCACCTTCGCGTTCCATCTTCCCATTTCCAAATCATTCCTGCGTTACTCCTTCTCACATTTCTTTTCAAATTCTCTAGATTCCACTGCCTTGGTCCGCTTCCAATTCAGCTGCATTTCTTTGGAGTTTTCCGTCCTTCTTTGACAACTATCTTTCTGGTAAGCATTTTTTTTTCTTTTATTGTAAATGGATGGATGTTGCTGTTGCTACCGTTACTGTTGCTTGCCATTTTTCTTTCTGTTGTGGCTTATTTTTACGTAGTTCATGTTAGGTAGTTGTTAGAGGGGGTACAATTTTAGGCACATCATTTGTTTTTGGTTTGCCGTACATTAGATTGCCATTTGAATCTTGTCCAGTAGGCTGTAGTGCTAATAGGCCGTAGTGATAGTTTTTGCTTCCTCCAGGTTTCCGACCTACTGAGCTTAATAACTAAGTGGTGCCCCACTGTAGGTATGGCACAATGCCCCGTCGCAAGAGCTCCTGTGGACCGATACGCCTGGGTCACGTCTGACGTGAAAGTACCCCTTCGCGAATAACTTTGGAGGAGCTCATGGAGTTCCGTCAATCCGACCAACTCTGCGGGGGGAGGTCTAGAGGAGGATCACTACGACGTGTTCGTTCCTATGGACCGGGAACAGATATCCCACCTTAACTTAAACACCCCTCGAGTTGCTGACTGGATCTGGATGTACAAGGCGATGTTTACCAGTTTGGGGGTTCGCATCCCCTTCTCCCCCTTCCAGATGGTGCTTCTAAACCGGTGTGATGTGGCACCGTCGCAGCTGCATCCGAATAGTTGGGCCTCCATCCAATGCTTCGAGATGGTCTGTGAATATTTGGAGCTGCCGGTCTCGGTAGAAGTGTTTCTATGGTTTTTTGTGTTGACGAATCCTTCCAAAGAAGGGAGATATAAAAAGGGATATATGTCGTTTCGGGGGGCCCAGGGTAGACGGATCTCGGGTTGTTCGAAGATTCCTGTCATGGTTTTAAAGAAAAATATTTCAAGGTTTGGCCTGCCGAAGGTCAGCATCCCTTCTGGTTGACTTTGGAGGGGGAATGCCGCATCCCGACCTATTGGATCTTCAGGGCCGAGGCCAATGCGTTCATGAAAGTGACTTACAAGGGTTTGACCCAAAAAAATAAAAATGTTGCCGACGTGTTGTTGGCTATCTTTGGCAAAAACAATGTCAACCCTCACCTTCTGATGGGTGATCGTGAGATAGGTAAAGCTTATATAAGTAAGTTGCCAGGTAGTCGTTACTGTAGATTCTTCTTGCATTAGTTATTTTTCTGCTTTAATTTGTAACTCCTTTGCCTTCTCTATTTCAGTGTCCATGGCTGCCGAGCAGGTTGGACTCGAGAACTTGATGGCCCAGTTTCTCCCTGGGCAAAGCGATGACAGCTCTGCCACCTAAGCTGCCGATGCGCCGTCCTCTCCTAATCCTGTGCTTCAGTCAGCTCTTCCTCCTCCTCCTCTTCCTCCTCCTTCGGGACCCGTTGGCCCAAGCGCTGCTGCAGCTCCTAGCAGCAGCGTGATCCCTCCTTCTGAAGAGGAGCCCGTCGACGGGCCCAGTGCTCCCCACCTGATCATCGTCAAGAACCCCCGAAAAAGCAAATTGACTTCCAGCCCTAAAGGGGCGCTTACGGTGATGGAGAAGAACTTCGACGCTGGGGGGTTTATCGACTCGCAACTCATGCTGGGCACCGACGAGTTCTTCCATGGGGGAGATCTAGCTGCTCAAGCCAGGTGGATCTACCGGTGTATGCTTAGGGCCGCGACCATTGCGAGGAGGGCGGAGCCCGTCCTAACCCAAGCTGGGGTGCTGGATAGGAAGTACCGCTTGTCTCTTCAAGAGGTCGCCAGCTTAAAGGCTGAGGTGAAGGCCTTGCAGGTGAAGTTGGTTGATACTGAGGAGAAGTTAAAAACTTCCGACGCAACTGTGGCCCGTCTTACCGATCGTGAGATGACCCTGGAGAGCCAACTCAACTCTTCCCGTGGTCAAACTTCTGCAGCGGAAACCAAAATTGCCAACTTAGAGGCCGAGTTGGAAGAGGCCGTTAAGTCGGCGAAGGATGCTAAAATAGAGGTGGCGGGGATGAAGGGGCAGGTCGCCAGTTTGAAGAAGAAGAATAAAGAGACAGTTAAGAACGCTCGCGAGGTGATTGCTGGTACTGAAGAGGCGATCAAGGCGCAGATTAAACTGCTTTTCCTTGACTTTGATACCTCCGCTATTGGTGCTTTCAAGACTATCCGGGACGGTCAGATTGTTGACATCCCGGTGAAGTGACTTGTGAATACTTGTAACATTTTCAGCCGTAGTGGCCTTTTGTTTTATGTATTTTGTGTATGGTATTTTTTCAACCGAACTGTTTACCGTTATGTTTAACAAACGATTAACTTTAGAGGCAGCTCGTGGCTGTTATTAACCGTTTTAAATTGTGTGGCCTTTACTTCGATAGCTGTCAAGTAGTAGTTGCAAACTTATTGGCTCCTGGGGTGATCAATCCCAGGGTGCCGTTATGTCAATAATTAATGAGCAACAAGATAAAACAACTGAATTATGCATTAAGAAACAGAAGTCGCGAATAAGAAAAAAATGACTAAAAGTTTGAACAAAGCGTAATTAAGGCATACTTAGTGATAATTTAACAAAGTGGGACAAGTGAATTGAACAGAAAACAGGTGTTACTAGATCGGTGACCCACTTGGTCATTGGTCCTGCTGTAGATTTCTAAGAGTAGAACCTCTTCAGGTTCACCGCATTCCACGTCTTCGGCACCTCTGTTTCGTCCAGTCATTCAAGCTTGTAAGCCCCGTTTCCGACTACCTCTTTTACTCTGTATGGGCCTTCCCAGTTAGGTGCCAGCTTCCTTTCTCCGAGAGTCGGTAAGCCCATATCGTTGTGTCGTAAAACGAGGTCGTTTGGTTCAAAACTCCTCTTTAGCACTTTGGCGTTGTACTGTAGGGCTATTTTCTGTTTCAACGCCGTTTCTGACAAGTGAGCCATCTCCACAGCTTCCTTGACCCTGCCAAGTAATAACCGTGGGCTCGGCTCCCCGACTTCTACAAGAATCACTGCATCAACTCCATAGGTGAGTCAGAAAGGCGTCTCCCCGGTGGAGGATTGTAGTATTGTTCTGTAGGACCATAGGACTGATGCGAGTTCGTCTGCCCATGCTCCTTTCTTCTGGTCAAGCCATTTCTTAAGGCCTTGGAGGATGACTTTCTTTGCGGCTTCAACCTGGCAATTGGTCTATGGGTGCTTTACTGACGAGAACCTCTTCTTTATCCTTAGGCCAGTAAGGAACTCCCCAAACTTTTTATCGGTAAACTATGTCCCGTTGTCTGATATTACAATCTATGGAATCCCAAATTTGGAGATCACTTGCCTCCACATAAATTTTCAGCAATTTACTGACGATATGCTGGCTAGCGGCTCCGCCTCGACCCACTTAGTGTAGTAGTCAATGGCTACTATCAGGTACTTAACCTGCCCGGGACCTAACAGGAAGGGCCCCAAAAGGTCAACTCCTCACTGGTTGAAAGGTCGGGAGGCCATGACCAAACTCAACTCCACTGCCGGGGTCCTGTAGAAGTTGGCATTTTCTTAACACTTCTTGCACCTTTTCACGAATTCTTGGGAATCCGTCATCATCGAGGGCCAATAGTAACCGACCCTAATGAGCTTCCGAGCTAGGGCCTTTCCACCGATGTGGTGGTCGCAACATCCCTCGTGGACCTCGCTCAAGACGTAGTCCGTCTGATCGGGGCACTGGCACTTTAGCAGGGGTTGGTTCAGTCCTCTTTTGAACAGTTGACCCTGTACTGTCACGTACTTGACCGCTTCCCTCCTTATCACTTTTGCAGCCTTCTCATCCTCAGGGAGCTTCCTATTCTCCAATAAGTCGGTAATCGGATCCATCCATGAGGGGGTGTTGGCTGCCTAGGTTACGCACAAGGTGACCGTTGGTTCCTTTACCAATCCTTGGATTAGGGATCGATTTCCCAAACCTGGCTTCGTGCTTGCCAGCTTTGACAGGAGGTCAGCTTGTGTGTTCCTTTCTCTCGGAACGTGCTGCACCATGACCTCGTCAAATTCTTTGCTCAAATTTTTTACCATTTTCAAGTCCTTCTGTAACAAGGAATCTCTTGCTTGGTAGGTTCCATTGATTTGGAAAGTGATGACTTGAGAGTCGCTTTTTATCTCTACCCTGGATGCCCTGACCTCCTTTGATAAGAGCAGACCTCCTATGAGGGCCTTGTACTCTGCCTGCTTGTTAGAGACTGAGAAGTCAAACTTGATGGACTGCTCGTATATCATTCCGGTTGGGCTTTCGAGGATTATCAATGCCCCCCCTGAACGTTTGGTTGGAAGCTCCGTCGACGTGGAGCTTCCACCGTGTGTCCGTGACCTCGTGAGGGTCCCTCATTACTTCCACCAGGAAGTCGGCCATCGCCTGGGCTTTGATCGCGTGTCTGGGCTCATATTGCAGATCGTACTAAGACAGCTCTACTGAGCAAGTCATCATCCATCCTGCCAGGTCGGGTTTTTGTAGGACCTGGCGAATCACTTGTTCTATCATGATGGTGATCCGGTGCCCTTGGAAGTACTGTCTCAACCTTCAAGACGAGATCAGGAGTGTATAGGCTAGTTTTTCCAATTTGCTGTATCTGAGCTCTGCACCTTGTAGCGCTTTGCTAATGAAGTAAACCAGCTGGATCTTTCCATCTTCCCGGACAAGGATGGCCGCCAAGGCCTCGTCTATCACAGCTAGGTATAGGAATATTGTCTCACCGTCCTTGGGCTTACCAAGGACTGGTGGTGCTGAAAGTAGGGGTGTACATGGGGCGGGCCACACCGGGTTTGGCTTAACCCAGACTCGACTCGAAATATAGACAGGGCCTAATTTTTAGATCCTAACCCGATCCTAAACCTGATGAAACCTACACAGCTTCGGGCCGGGTGAAAATCGGGTAAAAATCGGGTAAAAACCGGGTCTTTAGCATGTAAAAATCACCTAATCTCCAACCATTATTTTACAATTTACATAGTAAAATCCACTTAAAAAATATAACAAGAATCAACCCTTCTCTAAACTTAAAGCATAACCATAATCAATACTAATATTGTCTAATAACACCAAATATTTAAATCAATATAAATAACACAATATTAGGGATTAGTCTAAAGTCTTATGCATTTTAAACATAAAACATTAACTTATAATCTTATAATGACTAATGACACAAAATATTAAGGTTTACAATATTTAAATTCCACATAAGAATAGCCATCATCCATCACTAATAACACAAAATATTAATTGTGTTTGATGACCGGGCCACCGGACCGAGTTCGGGTGACCCAAGCTATGGCCCGGACCCGACCCGAAATAATGACCGGGTCTATTTTTGAGACCCTTACCCGGCCCTAGACCCGATGAAATCACATTAAATTAGCCCCTAAAGTGTTCGGGGCCGGATCGGGTCTTCGGGCGGGCCGGGCCATGTACACCCCTAGCTGAAAGTATGCTTTTGAAATGGTTGAAAGCTTCTTCACAAGCCGGGGTCCATTCGAAGACTATCCCTTTCTTCATGAGGTTGAAGAAGGGAAGAGCTTTGGCCGCCGATGCGCCGAGGAAGCGAGATAGGGCTGTAAGTCTTCCGGCCAACCTTTGCACGTCCTTGATGCACCCTGGGCTTGTCATTCGCAGAATGACTTCGCAATTGTCAGGGTTAGCCTCGACCCCCCTTTGGGTTATCATGAAACCTAGGAACTTCCCGGCTTCCATGGCAAAAGCGCATTTGAGGGGGTTAAGTCTCATATTGTGTCTACGAAGGGACATGAACACGATCTCCAGATCACCGACTAAGTCTTCTGGTCGGCTGGTCTTTACCAGGATTCCACGTACACCTCCATCAATTTCCCGATTAGATTACTAAAGACTTTGTTCATGAGTCTTTGGTAAGTCGCCCCAGCATTCTTCAATCCAAAGGGCATCACCTTGTTGCAGTAAGTGCCCCCTGGCATTATGAACGCCGTTTTTCTTCATCAGGTCGGTGCATCGGTATCTGGTTATACCCATAGTACACATCCATGAAGCTCAGAAAATGATAGCCTGCAGCCGCGTCCACTAGGGTATCAATGTTATGGAGGGGGAAAGAGTCCTTGGGACATACTTTTTTGAGGTCCAAATAATCAACACACATCCTCCACTTTTCATTTGCCTTTTTGACAAGGACTATATTCGATAACCATGTCGAGTAGTCAAGTTCCCTGATGAACCCTGCTTCTAACAAGCTGGCCGTCTGCTTGGCTACCTCGTTGGCTCTTTCATGGGACATCTTCCTTCGTCTTTTTGGCCACGGGCTTGGCATCCGGCCCCACGGCTAGTCGATGCGACATGAACTCAGGGTCAACACCTGGCATGTCAGCTGGTGTCCAGGCGAATAGGTCGTCGTTTGCCTTTATGGCCTTCATGAGGGGCTCTTTCAAGAAGTGAGGGAGGTTCCTGTTCACAAAGGTGAATTTGTCCTTTGTGTCCCCGACCCTGAATTTCTCCATATCCCCTTCGGGTTCAGGCCTCGGTTTGTCGTCGACCCGGGCGTCTAAGTTGGCCAGAAAGACCCCCGATGCTTCCTTCGTTCTCTTCTTTAGGGAGAGGCTGGCGTTGTCGCACGCAACTGCTGTTTCTAAGTCCCCCCTAAGGGATCCCGCCGATCCATCATCGGTAACAAATTTCACGACCAAAAGTTTTGTGCATATCACAGCAGAGAATTTGTTAATTGTTTTCCTCCCCAGGATGACATTGTAGGCCGTGGAGTCCCTTAGTACGACAAACTCCACCATTACCGATCTCTTTCCTTGTCCTCTTCCGATGCAAACCGGGAGGGAGACCACCCCGTCGGGCTTTATGAAGTTGTCTCCTAAACCGACCACTTTGTGCTGATGAGTTTTCAGGTTGGCTTCCCAGAGCCCCAAGGCGTCGAAGATGTTCCTGAACATGATGTTAGAGTTGGCGTCGGTGTCGACAAGGATTCATTTGACCAAGCCTGTTCTGACTCTCACCGTGATCACCATGGGGGGTTCTCCGAGATGTCATGGAACCACTGGTCCTCTGGCCCAAACGATATCCTTGGAGTTTCCTTGGAGGAGGCCTTAAGGCTACTTGACGACACGGCCAAGATCTTAGCGTCCTTTTTTGTTACGGACTTAGACCTGGGGGTGTGTCCCTTCCGACTACAACGTTAACGACAGTGAGGCCGCAGTCATTGTCCCCCTCGGGTTCAGGACTCAGCTTCACGGCTCGACTTATGTCCTCATTGGAGTGCTCACGCTCTCTTCTGCTGGGTTCCCTTATGAACTGTGAGAACTCCGTCAGTTTGCCTTTGCGAATAGCTTGTTCTAAAGCATCCTTTAAATCGAAGCAGTCCTGGGTTTTATGGCCGTAGCCCTTGTGGTAGTCGCAGTACAGGCTCTTGTTCCCGCCGGTTTTGTCCTTGAGTTGTCGGGGTTTCGACAAGATGCCCTTTTCGGCTATCTGCTGGTAGACCTCAACGATCGGGGCCGTCAGAGGGATATAGTTTGTGAACTTTCCAACTCGGGGAAAGAGCTTGAAAGGCTTGGCCGGTCCTCCGTCCTTGGAGGGTTCTTTCGGCCTTTCGCTGTGCCCAGGTTGACGGGGAGGGGGAGAGGCTGGTTGCCATTTATTGGTCGCCACAACCTGGCTCACCTCCTCATCATTGATGTATTCTCTCGCAATGTTCTGGATCTTTTGCATGGTCCAAACAGGCTTGGTGTGACGTGTTTCCTAAAGTCTTCATTTGACAGCCCGTTCGTCAGGCATAAGCTGGCCACCGAGTCGGTTTGACCATCAATCTCCAAGCATTTGTCGTTGAACCTGTCGAGATACTTCCTGGTCGGCTCCCCATTTCTTTGGGTTACCCCAAGGAGGTTGATCGGGTGCTTGGCTTTAGCAATACTCGTGGTGAATTGTGATAGGAAGCTGCGCGTTATGTCCACGAAGGTCGTCACGGACCCTTGTGAGAACGCATTGAACCATCAGATTGCCGGTCTTGCCAGGGTCACGGGAAAAGCACAACACTTCACCGCGTCGCCCACACCCTCGAGGTTCATTCTGGCCTTAAAGGATGTTAAGTGTTCCTGGGGGTCTTGGGTTCTGTCATACTTCATGTCCGTTGGCTTGTCGAAGTGTTTCGGCAGCCGGACCTTGAGGATGGAGTGGTGAAAAGGGGTTACTCCCATGATTATGAGGTCTCTTCGCCTTCTCGGCCTTTCTCTGCTCTCTCCCCGGCTTTTCGACTCAGCATGAGTTGTGAAGGATTGGGCGTAGATGACGGGGTCTTGTCGCCTTCTCGGTCTTTCCCTGCTCTCATGATGGCCCTCTGATTCAGCGTGGGCCGAGGGAGACCGAGCGCCCGTTCTACGTCGGATTTGGTTCCTCCGGGGGCTTCTTCCCCGGGATCCCATTCTCTGCTCAGGAGATCGAGTAGGAGAGAGGCTCGGGCTAGGTTGGTAACGATCCCTAGCTGCAAGCTCCCTCTCAAGGTTTTGCACTCTGTGGCGCAACTCCTGCATGATTCTCGCGTTGTCGCCCCCCGTCCCCCCGAAAGGATGCCTTTCATGGGAGCGGAAGGGGAGTTCATTCCTGCGAGAGGGGGATCTCGTGTGTTTGTGAGAGGAAGCTAGGGAGGATCCCTTGTTCCCCACAGACGGCGCCAATATTCGGTAGCTCGGCTCCTGCACGGGTCGGATGTGCCAGATGCCTGAAAGTGGTAGGGAAACTGGATTCAGCTCGCCTTCGCGCGTCAGGGTATCCCTGGCCAGCGTGAAGGGAGTGAGGTTGAGGCGCGAGGTCCCGCCGAGCTGACGGCTTGGAATGGGGGGGAGCCTACAAAAGAACTTCGACGCTCAAGTCAATGTCTGTACGAAGGTGGCAGATAGGGTACAGGATAGGTGTCGTATCTCTGAGGAGGGGTAGAGCTCTCCCCTTATATAATCTGTACTAAGGCGGGTCCCACATGGGCAGACCCACCTTCCAGGAAACTTCCTTCCCAGCTTTCAGGTGCCTCGTGGAAGGGGAGGTGACATTTGGGTCACATCTCGGTTCGGGTTGGGTGAAGCCGTCGAGTTGGCCGATTACTCGGATTCGGGCATTGGGTCGGGCCGGAACAGTACTAAAAAATTATAGAACATTTTCTTTTTGTTTGACATTATAAAAAATTATAGAACATTTTTTTTTTGTTTAACATTATAAAATGTATAGTACTCCCTTTAGTGTTTTTATGTATTAAAATATATTTTGTCAACTTTTATATGTTACTTTAATTTAGTAAGTAAATATTAATTTTATTATAAATAAATTAATAAAATTTATTCAAATATTTAAAGTAAAATGATAGGATAATATAAAAATTATTTAAATTGATATCTCTTTTAGTAATTTTTCATCTAAAAGTGATTTTGAGTAATATAATCCAAACAACATTTATATGTAGTTATTTTCATTGAGATGATTTTTTTAATAAATTAATAGTTAATTTATTTGAAATTTGATTATTTAATTATGATTAAATTATCATCCTTTTAATATAATAGTTATATTTATAATTAAATGTTTTGTTTGATTTTATTTATTGATTAAATTTTATTGTGATTTTGATCACAATAAAAGGAATAAGATGCAAAATATTTTTTGTTTGTTTCTCATATATATAAGTGTATATATAAAGATCAAATTTGATTTGATAATTTTTAAAGCTAAAAGTTAGTACACTGAAGGATTACTATGTGTTCATAACACACGCAGCGGAAGAAAATAAAGTAATCCTTAAAGATCTATTTTGTGCTTAAACTTTATTCCAATAATATATAGATAGTAGACTGTAGATCAGATCTAAAATACCTGAGTACGCTAGTAAAAATCACTTTCTCCTTCGATGGTACGAAGGCGCTATGCGTATCCATACCGAGACCAACCTTTGCTGTCAACTCCTTGACGAATGGACATCTGATCTAAATTGAGAAACCTCATGCAACTCTTTGCACACCATAAAATTCTTCTCCAAGAATTAGACTCACATACATTTATGTGCATAGAGGTAAAGGAATAACAACCCTTGTTATTCTCTCTGTCTTTCTCATATTTTCCTCTACTCTTGACATACATATATATAGTATGAGATTTGTTACTGATTTTAAATTTGATTCTCAATTCAAATTTAAATCATATCTTTAAATTCCAAATCTAAATCCTTTAAATTTTATGAATCATATCATAACAATTTAAAACATAATCGATTTGGATCTCATCCAAATTTATAATTCAAATTCAGAAATAGAATAACTAATTATTCTCAAATCTCATTTAATATTCTCAATTATCATATTATTATTATATTCTTGGTGCTAGCAAAGAATATAATAATATTCCATTTGAATTAATATAATTATTTATTTGATCAAATCAAAATAATAATTAAATAATTCTACAGCAAAGATTAGAACACTCGTTAGTGTGTGACCCCATAGGTTCAATACTAAGCGGGTAGTAAATTAGTCATACTAAATTTACTAATCAAGGTTGACGTCTAGCAACACTCCTCAACGACCCGATAGTATGAAGTAATATATTTTTACTAAGAACCTCAGAAGAACAAAGTATAATTCCTTCCATCTTTCCAGCTCTTGGTTAACCTTTAGAGTATGGTTTAATTGTCAAACTCTAACTTGTTACCATTATTATAATGAACCGTGAATGACCTAAGAAACTCATTTCTTCATTCATTCAATTCCCTTGGCCAAGGTTTTATTCATCTCAATCATTATAATCATAGAGCTCAAACTCTTTACCGAGAGTTGACAGATTCCTTATTGACTAATCATTAATTCTATAAGTATTTAAATCATACCCAATATCCATTCAACTAGCACCCTAGAGTATTAGGTGTCCGGAATCAAAGTATAATAAATACATTGTTAATTACTATGACAGTCGCAAGTCAAAGGAAACTCTATTACTGTGTTCATCTTGAGAATATTCTATTGACAAATATACGGTAATTATAACCATTAGGAATTCTCAAAGTGAGTCAGTTCAATGGTCATATCTCTATATGCACCATATATATATATAATTTAATAAATGAGATCTATTAATCTTCATCCAATGAAGACCATTATATATATATATATATATATATATATATATATATATATATATATATATATATATATATATATATATATATATATATATATATTGATCTTTCCGGATTATTAATGTCCTTTTTAATAATCCTATGACCAAGAACAATTTAGATTAAATTATAAAAGATTTATCTCTCAATATTATGATCACTATCACAATGATAAATATCTAAATTTAATCAAGGACTTTATTATATTAACATTTTAGTATAATAACAATAACAAATTATTTGAGACATGATTGATTGGATTGTGGTCATACTCCTTATTTCCAACAATTTTACTATAATCCATTTTGATATAAAGATTGTCAAACATAAATCACGTTAACACAAACTTACTTTTCATCAAAATCAAGTTTGCAAAATCAATTTTATGCAAACTTCCGTTTGCAAACTGTAATTCAAATACACACTAACTCTAAATACCTCTCTCTCTCTCACTTCGTGCCCAACCAGCAGCTGTAGCTAGCGCCTAGCCTTGCGGTCGCCGAACACTTCTCCTCACGCATGTTGCCGTCGGCAGTGACAGACAGAGGGTCAGATCGAAGCTTGTGGTTGTCTTCTCTACGTCAACGTCATCTCCTCTTTAACCCTGATTAGTTTATTTGATTCCTCCTTTGTTGGTCAGTTTGCTCGATCCTCGTCTCTATCTCACCTTTTCTCCCTCGCCGTCAGCTTGGTTTCTCTCTCGCAGGTTTCGTTCTTTTCTCGCCCTCTGTTTCCTTCCTCCGTCACCGTATTTTTGGTTCCTCCTTCGCTGCCAATAAGCTCCCGCTTGTTCATTTTTTTTTGGTTAATTTTTATGATTTTAAATTTCTGTTTTTTATGATTCTGAACCTGAAATATTTGAATAATGAGTTTTTGATTATTTTATTATTTTATTATTTAATTTTGTATGAAACTAGAATAAATTTTGATTATTGATTTCATATTATTTTTGTTGATGCTGTTCTGTTTGTTAAATGGCTGTGTTGATGGTGGTATTTTGTTAAATTTTTTAGAATAATTTTGTTGATAGTTAATTTTTTTGCTGAGTTAATTTTTTGATTGTGGTGTTATGGGTTTTGCTGAGTTAATTTATTTAAAACTATTTCTGATTATGTTGTTGGTTGTATGATGAAGATGGAACAACTTAAAATAACTTTTTAATAATTTTATTTTATATTTAGTTAAATCAATTGAATTCTGGTTAACTTTTGGTTGAATTATTGAACTATTGGACCAATTATTTTATTTGTTTATTGATTGGTACGGTTATCGTAACTTTGCTAATAATCTTAATTAGTGGCTAACATGATAAATTTATGAAATTAAATCAAATTAATTCTAAATTGAGATATTCTAATACTTTAAGATCTTCTTTAGTTAAGTTTTAATTTGATTTAATTTAATAAACTTATCATATTAATAGATAATTATAATTTTTAAGTGTATATTGTAGTATCACTTAATATGTCATGTTAAAAATTTTTTTGACACTATTATTAAAAAAATAATAAAAGAACTTATATGATTAACAAGTGATGTTTTAAAAACTAATTTTACCCTTTAAAAGAAAGGTTTTACGCGTTTAAAACCTTGCATTTGTTTGTTTGTTTGAATATTTCTTCATGGGTGAGACAATTAGGGCCCCGCAATGGAAACATTGGAATGTGTTGGTACTTGATAGCCTACCAGCCAATGACATGATATTATGTGCCACCAAAATTTGGGGCCCATTATTTTGCCAACCATACATTTCATGCAGCATATATCATCGTCGTTCAGGTGGAAGAGCTATTTCGGATTAATTTTATTTTTGAGTCCATAAGATACGAGTTAAACCTTAAGGTACTCCTTAAGATTAGTTAATTGCATAAAAAAGTTTTCCAAAATTTTAATTGTATTATAAAAATCTTTTGAGATTGAAAATTTTCTATCATGTTGGTGTTTACCTTTTTTTGGGTCAAATTATTTCTTAGATCATAAATGATTTAACACAATTTTTTTATACTGAAGTTAGATAAATTGAAATTGTTATAAGTTTATTGAGTAAATTTTTGTAGTGACTTCTGAGATTCATGTGATTATTCATTCAGTTCTTGAGATTTTAATTTTATTATAGTAATTTTATAGTAATTTTTTAGATTGAATTCCGGACACCATAATAACCTTTGAGCATCTTTTTAGTGATGACTCAACTATTTCAATACTGATGTAGTTATTTTGTGCCACACTGGAGTGTGTGATGACTAACTTAGGTGGCAAAATTATAAATTAGACCCAATTTGGTCTCTCCCTCTCTATTTAACCTTAATATTTTTTGGTCTCTTCCAAATCTTGTGAACCTTACCTTCTTTTTCTTCCTCATTTTCATCTGATTCTTCTTCTTCCTCCGATAGACTTCTTTTTCGTTCTTGCTATCTCTCTTTGAAGCAAGCAACAATGGCACTTCCATCCGCATTTCAGGAACGACTCCACCATTCTTATTTAAAACTTCCAATATTTTCTATGCATCCAAAAAAACTCAGTGTAATCAAGCTCTTGTTTGTTGCAGGCGGAGAAAGAGTTACAAGCAAATAAATCTCACATTTTGGTCTCCAATCTCGCCAACCCAGAGTCTAAAACTTATCTAATAAGTCCCCACCATCTTAATTTTGTCTAAAACTTATCTCTCTTTTCATGTAACTCCTAAAACTCATTCACCTCGTTATGAATAAACCTAAAATACCAAAAAAATCAACTTCCAATTCCAATTCTAATTTCAGAAGAGTAATTAAGAGAAATGGCATTAACTTAAAAAGTTAGGAGAAGAAATCGTATTTGGCTTTAAAGTTATGGATTTAAGAAGTGAGAGAAAAAGTTGAAATTATGGAAATAAAACAATTCAAGTAGATTGTGGACGAGTTTGTGGTGAAATATCGAAGAGAGGTTTAGGGTTCGAGTTCGAGTAATAAAGTAAATGAGGTAACATTGACACCACAATCTGATTTTTATGTATGCTACATTAAAGTTGAGTCCAAGAAAAAAAGAATGTTAGAGAGAGAGAGAGAGACCAGCTATCCTGAGGGAAACTTCGGAGGGAACCAGCTACTAGACGGTTTGATTAGTCTTTCGCCCCTATACCCAAGTCAGACGAACGATTTGCACGTCAGTATCTCCGACTTTGTGAAATGACTTGAGAGGTGTAGGATAAGTGGGAGCCGGAAACGGCGAAAGTGAAATACCACTACTTTTAGCTTGACTCTAGTCCGACTTTGTGAAATGACTTGAGAGGTGTAGGATAAATGGGAGTCGGAAATAGCGAAAGTGAAATACCACTACTTTTAACATTATTTTACTTATTCCGTGAATCGGAGGCGGGGCATTGCCCATCTTTTTGGACCCAAGGCTGGCTTCGGCCGGTCGATCCGGGCGAAAGACATTGTCAGAGAGAGAGAGAGCTAAACTAACCATTAAAAGACTTAAGTCATCATCTAAAAGATGCACACAGATTACTATGGTATTTGGAGTTCAATCCGGAAGACTATTATGGTAAAATTGGAACTTTGAAGACCAAATTGCATAATTTTGTGAAAACCTTAAGGACTGTTATAGGAATTTACTCTAATTTTAACGCTGTATACTTAATTAAAGAGTAAAGTATCATTTTTGTCTCTAACGTTTGGGGTAAATCCTATTTGTGTCCCTAACGTTTAAATCGTCTTATTTGTATCCCTAACGTTTGTAAAAGTGATTCAATGTTATCCTGCCGTCAATTATATATCATGAGCGCTTTAGTTTGAGTTTTAAAAATCTCTTCTTGAAGTTAAAATACAAATGTCTAGGATAGAATCGATGATCTACTCTGAAAATAGCTCATCATATGTTGAAACTAATTCCTACAACATTAACATAATTCACTTTTCTAGGGACATAATTGAATCTAAACACAAATAGTGGGTATAATATTAAAATCGAACACATCCAAGTGAGACCTAATTGAGAATGAATACATCCAAGTGAGAATAATTGAAAAATATAATCTGATTTATTAGTATAATTGATAGTAGGATAATATTGAATCACTTTTATAAACGTTAAGGATACAAATAGAACAATTTAAACGTTAGGGACATGAATAGGACTTACCCCAAACGTTAAGGACAAAAACGATACTTTACTCCTTAATTAAATGACATTATTTAATCTTAATAAATCATAAATAATAATTTGGAACTAAATATAATATTAAACAAAGGAAGTGGGAAATAAAAAAAATTTCAGCATAAATTTCGGTCCGAGAAAATTATTGATAATTGATTATATTTTCTTTTTAGATTTGATTTGAACCCCGACATTTATTTAAACAGACGAATGAGTTAACCACTCGACCAATCTAAATTAGTAATAATTGATTATAAATTTAATTTTAATAATTTTGATATATTATTATAGTATAATTTAATCTTAAAATTACATTAATTAAATAAATAATTTATACATTTAAATAATTTACAAAATCACATTATATTATAAAAGGTTCTTAAAATGTTGTCCTTATCCTCTATTTTCTATTATTTCCATCTTGTTTTTTCTTATTTCATCCTCTCATCCAAAAAGGCATGGACAATCCGGGAATTATGGGGGCAACAAGTAACAACGGAATCAAAATCAAAATTCAAATTGGCTAAACTCAACGGTTAGTTAGTAGCATCCAGCCTGGAACACTGGGCCATAACCGCAACCATCCAAATAATACAAAAGCTCTTCCCGTTTTTAACCATGGTCAACGTAACCCTAGTTAACTTTTAACCGCACATTTCAAATTTAGGCACCAAGCCTTTTTCTCTCTTTTCCACCCTTGACGCTGGCGCTTATTTAAACGCCAAACTAAAACATAGCAACTCACCATTTCAATCTGTGACAAAGGCGTCTTAATAAACGCCGCTCCAGAAACTTCTCTTTTCAATTTTCCATTTTAGGGTTTATTTTCCCTTTCCAATTTTCCCGAGAAAATGAGAGAGTGCATTTCGATCCACATTGGTCAGGCCGGTATCCAGGTCGGAAACGCCTGCTGGGAGCTTTACTGCCTCGAACATGGCATTCAGGTACCTGAAATTAGGGATTTTTTATTCTTATTTTCCTTCGAATTGGTTGGTTTTTTCAGATCTAGGGTTGCTGAAATCTGTGTTTCCTCTTTTGGTTCAGCCCGATGGACAGATGCCGAGTGACAAAACCGTTGGTGGAGGAGACGATGCCTTCAACACCTTCTTCAGTGAGACTGGCGCCGGAAAGCACGTGCCACGCGCCGTCTTCGTCGATCTTGAGCCCACCGTGATAGACGAGGTGAGGACCGGAGCCTACCGCCAACTCTTCCACCCTGAGCAACTCATCAGCGGCAAAGAAGACGCTGCCAACAATTTTGCTCGTGGCCATTATACCAGTAATTTCTTCATTTCGATCCCTAATATAATATCCATTTATGATTTGATTATCATTTCCTATTTTGATTGAAACGGTGCGTTTGGTGGTTACAGTTGGGAAGGAGATCGTTGATCTCTGCCTTGATAGGATCAGGAAGCTTGCTGATAACTGCACTGGGCTCCAAGGGTTCTTGGTGTTCAATGCTGTTGGTGGTGGAACCGGTTCTGGTCTTGGTTCCCTTCTCTTGGAGCGTCTTTCTGTTGATTATGGAAAGAAATCTAAGCTTGGGTTCACTGTTTACCCATCTCCCCAGGTTTCTACCTCTGTTGTTGAGCCCTATAACAGTGTCCTTTCCACTCACTCCCTCCTTGAGCACACCGATGTCGCCGTGCTTCTCGACAATGAAGCCATCTATGACATCTGCAGGCGCTCCCTTGACATTGAACGCCCCACCTACACCAACCTCAACCGCCTCGTCTCTCAGGTAAAATTTGTTTCAAAGCTTGTTAGGAATTGCAATTTAATAATTTGAGTTGATTCCTGTGGATTGTTGGTTATTCAACTTTGTTTGTTGATTGTTGTTGAAAAAAGTTGGATATGAAGATGCATGCTTTCTTTTGAGCTATTTCCATAAAACTTTTAAGGTGTGGCTAAGTAGGTGCCTTGACAATTTTAATGTATTGATTTTTGCAGGTGATTTCATCCCTCACTGCCTCTTTGAGGTTTGATGGTGCACTGAACGTTGATGTGACTGAGTTCCAAACTAACTTGGTTCCATACCCAAGGATCCATTTCATGCTTTCATCCTATGCACCTGTTATTTCTGCTGAGAAGGCCTACCATGAGCAGCTCTCGGTTGCTGAGATCACCAACAGCGCATTCGAGCCGTCCTCCATGATGGCGAAGTGCGACCCTCGCCATGGCAAGTACATGGCCTGCTGCCTGATGTACCGTGGTGACGTGGTGCCCAAGGATGTGAATGCTGCTGTGGCCACCATCAAGACCAAGCGCACAATCCAATTTGTGGACTGGTGCCCAACTGGTTTCAAGTGCGGTATCAACTACCAGCCACCAACAGTTGTTCCCGGCGGTGACCTTGCCAAGGTGCAGAGGGCTGTGTGCATGATCTCCAACTCCACCAGTGTTGCTGAGGTGTTCTCAAGGATTGACCACAAGTTTGATCTCATGTATGCTAAGCGTGCTTTCGTCCACTGGTATGTGGGCGAGGGCATGGAAGAGGGTGAGTTCTCTGAGGCTCGTGAGGACCTTGCTGCTCTTGAGAAGGATTACGAGGAGGTTGGTGCGGAGTCTGGTGAGGGTGAGGAAGGTGAAGGAGAGGAAGACTATTAGACTGCCGCCATGATGATGTGTTTCTTGTTATGTGCCTTTCTGTTTTCTATTGGACAAGTTGTTTTAGTTTTTTGATGCTTTGCTGTGAAAACATCATGTTTGTGCTTCTACCTTAATAGCACAATGTTTAATCCACTTTTGGTTTTATATTTGCAGTTTTGCACTATTATAATTTTTTACTAATCCACCATGCGTTTCCTGTTTTAACGTTGCGCCTTTAAAGATTCAAAACCAGATATAGATGAATTTAGCGAAATTATAGTGTATCACCAACACTCTTCCATAGTAGCAAAATGTTAAGTTTCTCCTGTACGATCATTACTGATATAATTACTTATAGCACTGCTGTAGATTAGGTGCCAGTGACAACGACATAACTTGGATATATGATACCGCTTAAGGTAGACATTAGCAGCCAGTAACGGTCGAGATGTATGAGTAATGTTTTTGGCTTTTTTTAGTTTTGTTTTGTATTAATGCAGAGTTTAAAATTTATTCATTCACATTTTGGATAAACAATTAAAAATATTTTTGAATTTTGTTATTGACTAAAATATTTTCAAAGTTTATTCAATTAGTCTTTCTAGTTTTACTAAATTTTTAAGATCTTTTTCTTATATTATTTTTAATTTTATAATTAGGTCATTTCTAACGTAAAAAATATATTTTCACAAATTGAAAGTATTCATAGGCTAAAAAAATTAGATATGGAAGTAGAATGAGTATTATACATAGCGTGGTAATTTTTGGTGTTTTTTAAAACTATAGGAGGTACACAAATCTAAAAACTTTGGAGTACACAAATCAGACCACAAATCGAACCCTTCGGACTGTCCGATTTGTGTACTCCAAATTTTTTTAATTTTTTCAACACAAATCGGATAGTCCGAGTACAGAAATTGGACTGTCCGATTTATGTACCTAAAAATCGGATGGTTCGATTTCTGTACCTCTTAAAAATCGGACGGTCCGATTTGTACTATGTACATTAAATCATCCCACATTTTAGAAAAATATTATAGTAGATCACAATTTAGAAAAACATCATTGTTAATCCAATATTAAAAATAAAAAAGTGGTATTCATAACTAAAAACTTAATTAGATTTTTGACAGTATATATTTTAGGAGTTCTATTAATTTTAACATTTTTAATATAAAAAAGACCTAATTATAAAACTAAAAGTAATGTAAGAGAATCCAATTAAAAAAAATATATAAAAAAATTTAATTAAAAATTTAGTGAAATTATAGGATACAAATTAAATCACAATTTAAAAACATGTCTCAAAGTACCACATCAAATTTTATTACGTTTTTTAAGAATTTATTATTGATAACAAAATTTAAGAATATTTTTACCAAAAAAAAATTTCGGATATATTTGTAATAATTTATCCTTCAAATTTTTATAAAAAATATTTGGATAATTATTTAAAAATTATAAAAAAATCAAAGCAAATTTCAATTTATAAATTTTTTAACCTTATTATTCTTATGCTAAATTATGTTGAATATAATTCGGTGTAAACGACGTTTTCTGCACTCATTTGTTCACATGAAAATGAATGCAAAACGACCAATCATTACTATGAAAATAAATGTAGGGGCCATGAAAATGTATTATTGTCTATATACGACATGGTTCCAGGTTGGGAATCAAGATTTTATAAACACACTATCATTTTCACAGCTAACTTATGGTTTGTCAAGATCATCCCAAACACAAACAGAAACAAAAATTCAGAGAAACATGGCTGGCAAGTCATATATCATTTCAGTAGCGTCCAAGCTTTTCGACAAGACGATTCTCTATCTCAATTCTCTTCTTCATGATAGCAGAATACTTGGAACTCAGATTCTGATCACCAGCATTCACTGAAAGCTTGCAGCTCAGAGATGTTTTCTCCAATTTGCTCATGTACATATCAGAAATCGGTAAAAAGCCGCCTTTCTCGTTGCATAGCCAGCCGTGCGCCGCTCTCACTGCAGCCCCAAGAGAAGCTGAATCTGTTGCCAAGTTGAATAAGTCATTAGCTTCTACCAGAATGAAGGCTTATACTTCAAACATCAATAATCAATACTTACCAGGTCTTTGAACTGTATAAACATCACACCCAAAAATTGAAGCTACTGAATTAAGAATGCTATGGTTCGCTGATGCTCCACCAGTGGCTATAATTCGCTTTGGTGGAGAGGGCATGCCAAATCTTTCAGCATGAGCTCGCATCGACAGAAGTTGACCCTCGATTAATGCTCGCACCTTGAGAGTTTAGCAATTATTGCTTAGTACTCAATAATTATTACATAGTTTTTTAAAGTATTGAATATTTCAATTGGTTTCGAGGTATTGCTAACCTCAGACGGAGCGTCAAACTCTTCGACCTCCTTCTCCTTTAGTCCATCAAGAGAATTTTCTGAGAAATTTTCTAAAATGAATCGGTGGAAACCAACTGGAACCATGGAAAAGAAAATGTCAGTATTTTATTGTCGACAACAAAGTCAGATTGCTATTCAGTTAAAGCAACTTGGTCTGTAGGAATATTAGACAGGTACCTGGAAGAGGGGGTAGAATTTCATGCTCCTTGTAGTAGAAACCAATCTTGCCGCCTATTGAGACATATTGTAATGAGAAAAGAGAATGCCTTACTAAGAAAGAGTTATGTGATACTAACCATTTAGAGGTGGCGTTTGCTCTAGAAATTTGTTGAAAGTGTCCCAAGATTGCTCTGCGCATCGGTTGCGCACATCTGAAATTGTATACCATAGGGAGCGGAATGAGAAACTACAAAAACTGTGTATGTCTTGGAAATATATGCAATCGCAAACAACCATGACCGTAGTACCTTCTCGGGTAAGGGACCCATTTTTGTATACCAACATTACCATGTAACCATTTGCATCAACTGGATTAGGGAAGACATGTCCTTCTAAACCTGGATTAGGATCTTTGGTGATCATAAATACCTGAGATATGATAGAATGTGTTAATATATAAAGGGGTTTAATTTTAGATAGGTGCTATTTTCCCTATGTTATGCAACCGTTATCAGTTCTTAGATTCTCTAATGAGAAATTAAGACAGATTAACAGCGATACGACAACTTAGAATGATACCCACAAAATTCAAAAAGAAAGAGGTATCCTAAGATGATGAATTGTAACCTACAGTGTCACTGGTGCCGAGACTGATCGCAAGATCTCCCGGAATATTAAGCGTCAAACCTGCAGATCAAAATGGTTAGTATCTTACAATATAAGAAAACTTTTTTGTATGATGATGCCAGTTATAAAGCACCACAAGATTAAGTGTTGGGATTTTCATATGCAGGGATGATTTTCATCATTCAAACCTAGATATAATAAGAAAACTTGCCATGGTTTACCAAACACATCATAACTTTTAAATTAGTTGTAATGTCATATTAATTGAATCCTTCTCAAAAGTTATCAGTAATAGAACTACAAATGGCATGCCAAGTATAATATTTTAAGTAAGCGAACGAATACCGAAATCAGAAATACATAGCAGAATATACTAAAAGAAATTATAGCACCTGCCACACTATTAGGATTATCTCCAGACCACTGAACAACCAAGCACTCCTTGTTAAACTTGTACCTATTGGGAAACAAAGAAGCTTAAGTCATTAATTTAAGCATTTTGGTTCAGCAAAAGCAACGAATAACCATTTCAATCGACAAGTTGATGCGAAGAAATGATCTTTATAATACAAGTATACAAACTTTTGTTTGAACTTTTTGCAGACACCTAACATTGTTACAATCATCAACTCCAGTCAAAAGATTTTGACACATGTTACTGTTATCTCGGTTCGATTTATTGAGACTTGTTTATCTAGTTAATGAACTATTAAATTAATTGGAAATTGACCAGGTGCCATAAGGAAGGTAACAAACTAACTGCTATTTGTCAAAGTTTCATTGCATTCCAAAAGAGAAATAAATCAGAGAAGTGTGCAACAGACCTATCTACAAAATAAGGAGCAATATTTCCAGCAACGGCATAAGCAGGTGCTAACTTTCCAAGTTTAGACTCCAAATCAGGTGCAGTTGCCTGCAAAATAAACATTAGAATTCAAATAAGTATATTGATTGAACACATAAACATCAATAACCAAATTCAAGTAATAGCATTCACAAACCTCAAGTGCTACTTTAGACCATGTCTTCTCCTTTATATCCATCAAATTCATGCCGCCCCCGTCGGCATGATCAATGGAAGCGTATTCCCCAAGCAAAAGAGACGCCATGAAGGAGCTAACAAGTGAGATCCTCTCAGTGTTGTTATAAACATCCGGCTGAGTTTCAAATATCTTCTTAATCTGAGGACCAGTAAACCTCTCATATGCTCGCGAACCGGTCACTCGAGCCAACTCAAGAGCTCCCCCAAAAGCCTTCTCTAACTCCCTACACTGAGCAGTGGTGCTAGAGTCCATCCATATCGGAGATTCCTTCACCGAGAAGGCATCTCCGAGCTGAGCCAGCAATGGCTTAGCAGGATCCAATGATTGCAAAACCTGAGAGCTACCATTCTTCCAATAGACACTACCATGCTGCTGTCCACTGCCAGAGACAGCAGCAATCTTGCCGAAATCGACATTGGATTTCGACGAAAGCTTCTGAAACATAAGGTCAAGAGCTTCCACCCACATCAATGTGGGAGAAACAATTCTACCATTAACAGAGGTGTCTCTATAAACCCCATCTTTGGTTTTGTAATGGGGCAATTCAGAATCAAAGTGAACAAGTTCATTGGCAACAATATTGAGGTTTGAGTCCAAAATTGTAGCCTTTAAGGACCTTCATACCAATAAAAATTGAAACTTTAATTTCATGCAATTCAGATTCAAGTTACAGTATTACACCAATTATTCAAAGAACAAACATATGATATGATCAATCAAATTTCAATTGAAAAATAGCACATTGTGGGAAAAAAGATTAAAATTTTGGCGATGCAGATGGAGAAGATGAACTCACTGGGTGGAGCTGTCGAATCCGAGAAAATACGAATCCTGGGGAAGATCGAAATCAGCCATTGGAGCAAAATCACAAGCTATACTTTTTCAGTGGATTTTCTGGAAACAAAGAGGAGGTAGAAATTGGATACAAACTTTGCAAAATCAAATCATTTATAAACAAAAATTTTGGATGAGAAACTGAGAACAACTTGGGACAGAGTGTTTTCGGGTATTCCGTTAATTATTGTTTTGGTTATCCGGTGAGGTATTTCCGACGTGGAGAAATAAAATAAAAAAAATTAACTTTTTATGAATTTCCTTTTTTTATTTATTTTGAAAAGGAAATTTGGCTTTTTATCTTTGAAGTGAATCTGCAACTTTTAATCAGGATTCAAATCACTTAGAGGTTGGATGGTTTTTTTAGGAGAAAATTATTTTAAAGAGCGGTTAGAAAGATTTAATTATTAAAACAGATTTTTAATATTAAAATTATTAAAAAAGATTAAATTTTTTTATGATATTTAAAAAGATAAATTAATTTTTTTATAAGAAGATAAATATATTTTTAATTATTTATTTATTTATTTATTTTTTATAATTTTTATGTTGATAATTTTTTTTTAAATTTTAATAATTTTTATTAATTATTTATTTATTTTTATTTATTTTTTATTTTTATTTTTAAAAAATAATATTTATTTTTAATTTTTTATACTTTAAAAAATACGATTAGTTTGTGAAAAAAATTATTTTTAAATATTAAAAATAATAAAAATATGTTTGGTTGGTTTATTTTTAAAATATATTTTTAATATTTTAAAATTATAAAATTATTTATTATTAAATGTATAATTTTAGTTATTTAAACCTTTTATTAAGTTAACAATTAACTTTTATATCTTATCAATATGAAATAAATTATTTCTATAACAAAATTATTTTTCTTAATTTTTTAAACGTGATGATTTTGCCTTTGAAAATAGATATTTTAAATAAAAAATATCTGGAATTAATATTTTTTTAATACAAAAATAAATTCTTTAATATTAATTCAATATTTCAAATGCAATTAGATATTTATCAACCAGGTATATCTCAAATGGGATAGTCTCTCTATATTTATTTAGAGGTTACAGGGGTATCGGCTAACTTTAACAACTTTTTAAAATCATTAAACAATAACATTTTAAATTTTTAAAAATAAGATTTTAAATTTGTAACTGTTTCATCAACGTGAAACTCTATCCCTTCTCATCGCGTTGTTGATATCTCATCTTCAACTGTCCGTCGCACTACTATTGTACCCTCCACCACAACTCTTTTGTGCACTGTGAGGGGCCGACCTGTATTAAAATATCCTAAGTTTAAGAAAAAGAAACATCTAAAGTTTAATAAAAGAAACATCCCAACTTAATAGTAAAAACATTTTAAATTTTACAAAAGAAACATTCCACGTTTAAAAAAAAAATTTCAAATTTAATAAAAGAAACATCCCATAGTTAGTTTAATTAAAAAAACATTCTAAATTTTACAAAAGAAACATCCCAAGTGTAATAAAAAAAAATTTGAATTTGCACAAAAAAAACATCTGAATCCCACAAAAAGTGATAGTATACTAAAAGAAACATTCGAATCCTCGCAAAATAAAACATTCGATCATTAATTGCATGTTTTAGCCTGAAAAATAAAAAAAAATTGAGAAAATGATAATAGACACAAGCGACATTACCTTGTAATTGGCGGCAAACAACGGTCATAGTATTGCTCGTTCTGTGCACCAGGCGCAAGGGTGGGCGTCGATGGATATCTTTTTGAGGTTGGCGTCAGGTCGCACGGTGCAGTTGGAGTTGTTAGTTGGTTTCTCTCTATTCCTGGCAAGGAGCACTGGTAAGCAATGAAGTGGATTCTCAGATATCTTAGTGGTACTTCCAGAGTTTATTTATGCTTTGGGAGTGACCAACTTGTGTTGGATGGCTACACAGATGTGAATATGGCTAGAGATCCTAATTCAAGAAAGTCTACTTCTAGTTATATGATGACTTTTGCAGGGGAGCTGTGTCGTGGCAATTCCGACTTCAGAAATGTGTTGCTTTGTCTACCACAGGGCAGAATATATAGTTGTTGTTGAAGCTTCTAAAGAAATCTCGTGGATGAAGAAATTTCTACAAGAGTTAGGCATCAATCAAAAAAAGTTTGTGTTATTTTGTGACAGCCAAAGTGCTATCCATCTTAGGAAAAAACCAACATTTCATTCTAGATTGAAACACATAGAAATGAGGTATAATTGGATCCGTCAAGCACTTGAGATGAAGTCATATGCATTTAAGAAGATTCATACTAATGATAATGGTTCAAATATGATGATTAAGAATTTACTTATAATAAAGTTTGATTCTTGCAAAGGATTTGGTAGAACAGTCTATTCTCACCTGAGTCGACGAAGAAGAGATTTATTGGTGGTCCCAATTCAAGTGGAAACACACTTAAAAAAAGAAAAGAAAAGCAAGAAATGACTTAAAAGCCACATGAAAAGAGGGAGTGTTTCTCATTTTAAAAGAAAAAGAAAAAGAACAGAGAGAGGGTTTAGAGTCGAAGAGAAGAAGAAATTAGGAAAAAAAGATAGTGTCATTTTGATCTTATTAAACTAGTAAATTTGCTTTATTTCTTATGAAATTTTAGTATATTGTTTCTAGTGTACAGACGAATATTAAGATATAATTTATTAGTCGTATTACTTTTTCGATCTTTTGTCTGATTTGAGATACCCATTTTGTGGAGAGTTTATATTAATTTCATAAATTTTGATGTATTTTATTGATTGTTGATATGTCCTAGTACTACTAAAAAAATTGATTGTGTATCTATTATTTTAATAATAAAAAATTTTACTGTATTAAGTTCTTTTTAAGAGTTTTTTATAATAAAAATTTTGGTATTTAATTATTTTAATTTTTGCTATTAAATTTATTATTTAGAGTATCTTTAGAATTTTCTATTTAGTTACATAAGTTATAAAAAATTATTTTTAGTGCTTACACTATTAAAGAGGTTCTTATCTAAATTTCGAATTTTTTTCCAATTCTTCTCCAATTACTGGTGCTGAAAATCCTCCTCTAGTTGCTACTGCAGAATATCCTCCTCCACCAATGGTTGTAGCTCAAGTTGTAAAAAATCCTTCACTACCTATAAATGAACCTGAAGCTGTAGAGATTGAGTTAAGGATCACATTAGGTCAATAACTTTCAATTACTAACTTAATTAGCCGTTATTATCTAGTCCATCATGGTAGTTAAGTGCTATGTCACTACCGACAACAAGGAAAATGGTCGAAAAAAATGTCAGAGACCAATTAGGTATATTTTTTTTAATCTCAGGACTATTATAATATAATTAGTATCTCAGAAGCTAAATTGATTAAATTTCAAAATTATTTTAGAATTTAATTCTATTATTATCTACCTAAGTCAATTATATTGCTAGATATGTTTATATGTTTTGTTAAGGTTTTAACTTTTTTTTTCTACTAATATTATAAAAAATTTAGCACATTAGAATTATATATTTAGATAATTTTTAAAATAATAAATTTAAAAAATTAGTTACTTCTGCTAACATCGCAATATATAGTTGAATATGTGTATAAAATTCTTTTATACTAAAAATAACTTAAGTTTAAATTGGCTTTTAAAAATATTACTTAATTTTTATTTTTTAAATAGAAAATGTAATTTTGTATTTAGATAAAAATATAAGAAGAACTGGAATTCAATAAAATCTTTTTTATTTCTTTTCCAAAAAGTAACACGTTATTACTTGTTTAAAATAAAAAATATTTTTTCATAACAAAAGTACTTTTTAATGAAAAATACTATTTTTCTTAAAAAAAAATTCCAATGAGAACTCAAAATTCTTTTGTTAAATCTTTTCCTTTGCCTCCTATATATTATTATGCTATGAGTCCCGCTAGGGAGCCAATGAGATATTTGTACAATGTGTATAATGGATTGTTTATTTAGCCCAATATGAGTTAAAAATAAAAATTACTAACGAAATAATAAATTTAAAAACTCTTATTCAATTATTTCATGTCAAATTTAAAATTTATTTCAAATTTCAAATTCTCCAATTTCAAATTTTAAATTTTTAAAAAATCCAGTTAGTTATTTAAAAAAAAAAATAACTATCTGAAATCCTCCAATACTCTTTTCTTTTTTAACTGGCGGCCACCCCACCTTCGTCAATAATCATTTCATTTCACGGTCGCTACTTGACTTGTCACACTCCACTCACCCTTAATAAAAATAACCATAAACTTGAAGATAAAAATAATCATCCGCATACCTAATGAATTGAACATCTAACATATTTTAATTATATATAACTAAACTCAATCCAATCAAAATAATCATCTACATAAAAATAAAATAACCATTCGCATACCTACTAAAATGATCATCATAAATTGACCATTAAAATAGAAGAAGAAGATGAATAAACAGAAAAAATTATTATTGTGGTGAAACATAATTTTAAAGGACTAGTCATGACAAAAGCGGCACTGTTGTTGAAGCATAGGGCTCAAATCATGAAAGAAGCTGACCATACTTGGATCCAAAGAAGAAGAAAAACATGGTGATATCATCGGTGAAAAGAGACTTGAAAAAATGGGAGAAAGCGAAACCGGTTCTGAAGAGAGACACGAAAACATATATATTAAGCTTCAAATAAACATATATATATATTGAAGCCAACTAAAAACATAAACTAAGATCTCTATATACATACATAAGCAAGAAACCCTAATCAAATGCAAAATGATGCTATTTAAATAATTCTGGAAAAGACCACATTATGAACTTTGCATAAATATCAGACTCCAAAAATTCAATATGAGCAGCACGTCCAACAAATGAGTTCAAATTCTTGCCATATGAAGACACATCGAAATTCACATCACAACGCATCAAAACTCGACGATGTTCATCGTGATTCACTCTCACTTGATCCAAAATATCATTTAACATTTCTATGAACATTCTTCCTTTCTTTGATCTGTCATTTGATGCTGCTGGGCATGATTCTATTCTAGCCGAATGATAAGGAATATAACCATCCTATTTAAAAAAAAAAAAAAAGGAAAAAAATTGTTAATCATTATTGCTAGTGATGATAAGAATCAGTAAATAAAACTCGTAGAGATGATTTTTTTTTTTTTTTTTAAGAAACATTAAAGAAATTAAAGTAATACCTGAGGAGAAGATATCAAGATAATATTCCTAAAGTATTCCAAGGTCTTTTGCTGGAAAAATGAAAAGAAAAGAAAAGAAAAAAAAATTATTTAAAAAAATAATTAATATTCAGTATAATTTACATTTCTCAAAATTTTCTTAAAAGGAAAGGTCACATTTGATCACTTAAAATATTTTTGAAGGTAAAAACTCAAGTGCAGTCGACTTCACGTAAAGTTGATAATTGAGAACCGTTAGATGATTTGACTGATTTGACTAAATTTTCATCTAAGAGCTCTCAACTATCAACTTCACATGAAGTCGACTGCACCTGAGCTTTTACCTTTTTTGAAATAAGAACTATTGGACTATTAAAATATTTTTGAAATTTAAACGTGAAATTGGTTTAATTATTCTGTTGTTTCTTATAGTTTCGTGAAATTTTCAATTAGGTCCCTATATATATTTTTTTTAATTGGGTCCCTACACCAAATTTTTTTTCAATTAAGTCCCTCTTAGTAGTAATTAGCTTAATTTTATAGGGACCCAACTAAAAAAAAGAATTGGTACAGGGATCTAAATAAAAGGAAAAAAAGTGTAGGGATCCAATTAAAAAAAATTGGTGCAAGGACTCAATTAAAAGAAAAAAAAGTATAGAGACCTAATTGAAAATTTCACGAAACTATAGGGATCAATAGAGTAATTAAACCAAAAAAATTTAAAGTTGATATATAATTTTTTTGTTTTTACAAGGACTACTCCGTCGTAGATCTGAATTTTATTTAAGGGTTTGTTTTTTGTCAATGAATTGCTGCATGCATAAAGTAAAGGTTCGAATTCTCAATACTTGCTTAAGCGGACTAGTGAACTAACTACTAAATGAAACGAACATGGTTAGAGTTGATATATAATAGTGTAAGATTTATAATACCTTAGAGAGTTTATAGAGAAATGTATTTTGAAAATGTGGATCATCAGTGAATGTGAGTTGATGAATGCATTGTGTGCCTTTTAACTTCTTAAAAAGCCATAATCCAGAATTGAATAATGAGTTGGAACTGTAAAGATACCCTAAATGTGGACCAGATATGGACATATACGTATACAAGTATCTTAGATATGGTTCCATCAAACTATCTGCAAATACATAATCAACACAATGTTACTAATAATTAATACAGTTAATCTAGATGTTGAGGGACATAATTGAATAAAGTGATAATTTGGAGTTTTAATTTATTTTTTAATATTTAAATAATTAAAATTTTAAATATATATGTTATTTTTTGAAAATATTAAAACGATAAAAAAATTAGAAGAATAATTAAAAGAATTAGTTAGGATTTCTAATTAATTTTTAATTGAATATATATTGAAATGCTAGGAGTAAAATTGAAATAAATTATTACGGATAAAATTAAAATCAAATATAAATGTCGAGGGTAAAAAATATACTTCTAATTTATATTTTTATAAATGGAGATCATACTAAAAATATTTTTAAAATTTATTTTTTTTATTGAAATTTGTTAATATAGTAACATTTTTATTAAAAACAAATACAAAATAAATAATACTATTCATAAATTATAATAAATAATATTTTAAATACTATTTGATATTGTTAGAATATAATTAGGATCAATTAGTATTATTTAGTATATCTGAATATTTATTATAGGAAATTACGTCTTTATTATTACGATTCTTTTAGTACCTATAAATACCCTTTTATATTGTATCATTCCAGATAACTTGAATAAACAACTGGAATACACTCAATAATACACAAATCCTTTCTCCAGTTTAGTCTCTTGTTTCTAACAGATATATTATTTTGAAACAGAAGTACTATATTGTAATATGTATAAAAAATCATTTATTTATATAAAATAATATTAAAATATATAATAAACATTAAAAATATATAAAATAATATATATAAATATATAACTACTAATTTGATAAATAATTTTTGTTATGCAAATAAAAGATTTTTCATATTACTTTTGCAAAAGTGACCTACCTGCGAGTGCAGATCTTATAATGAGGTTGCCCATAGAGTGTCCAACAAAACTTAGGTGAATATCTCCCAAAATTCCTGAATTTGATGCTTTATCCATTTTTCTCTTCACAAAAGAAATAACTTCTTTAGCCAGCCTTTGACCCATTATTCTAAAATCATCAGATGCTGTTCTATCTTCATTGGCTTCTGACATAAGAAATTCCACTTCAGGATCAATTAAAACCCATTGATTTCTAACAAGTCTTAGGTCTAAATGATGCCCCTGCAACATTTTATTAAACGATAAATATATAATCTTTTTAGATTTATTTCAAAAGCATTTTAACATTTCATCAAATACCTAAATAAATCAAATATGATTTTATTCGAATCGGATTGAATCAATTTAAATCTAGCACTACTAAAAAAATTATTTTTAACCGTCATTTATTTTTTTTACGGTAATAGAAATAATCGCTAATATATTTACTGGCAATAAGACATTATCCGTCTTATTCTTTGTTGCTAAAAAATTTTAGCAACAATTATATAATTGTCAATAAAAAATCTTTTAATAGCCGCAAAAAGTATATAATTGTCATTATAATATATAGTAATAACAACAAATATATAATTACTACAGAAATATAAATTAAATAAGATATATAGTGACTATTAAATTACTGCCATAAAAAATTTGTCACTAAAAATTATTTTTGTTGTATTGTGACACTACAAGAAAGTACCGGAATAGCGACCGAAAAAATTGATTGTTAACAACGACCGATTTAGTAACCGAAATATTGGTCGTCATTTAGCGACTGAATACTTCAGCGACCGATTTAGTGGCCGAAATATGGGTTGCTATTTAGCGACTGATCTTGTTAGCGACCAAAATTAGTTTGTATGGTTAGGTCTTGCATGAAAATCGGTCGCTAAAATCGATCACTAAATATTAGCGACCAACATTGGTTACTATTTTGAATTTAGTCACCAAAATTTTAGCAACTACCAGAATCGGTCGCCAAATCGGTCGCTATTCTAATAATTTCTTTTAGTGTGATAGGGTTTAGAGAGGAAAATAAGATGGACATGCCTGAAAGCCATGGACAAAGACAACAATGTTCAAGACATGAAAATGGTGTTCCGATTGGTCGTGGGTAATGTTAGGTAGTCGTTGGAAGCTGTGTGAGGCTGTAAAAAGCTTGGTATGTATCAAATATGAATCTTGACTAATAGTTCTTCGTTGTGCATTTGTGATCACATGTTCAACCGTCACAATTGGTGTTCTTAAAGGGTCTCCAAATATATGCATGTCTTGAATTGATCGGTTGTTAATCTGCAAAAACAATAGCCATGCTTTATTAATTAATTATAATCAAATTTAATTAATTCCTAATCGTCCGTATGTATATGATTCACGATTACTTACCCGCATGTGTGCAATGCTCCTTCGATGCATCTCAGCACGTGTTACTGCGGTTTGAATAGGCTGTGTATGAATTACAACACAATTTTTCATTTTATTATTAATCCTTTCAATTACAAATTATTTATTTTGGTTTTAGAGATTAGTATAGTAGCAGGGACGATTCAGAAATATTATCACGAGGGGTCAATAATATATATAATATTAAAAAAATATATAAAAAATTATATAATGTAAGACGTATTATAAAAATATACCGATAAAAAATATATTTTAAAGTATACAAAATGCATGTGTATTTTTTTACTTCATAAAATTCATCAATAATAGAATTTATATCAAATTTTTCAGCAATTTTTTTCTTAATGTAATTAAACGACAATTAGCAAAAAATTCATCTTTTATTTTGTTTTTGAGTTATTCTTCACAATATTCGTAGCTGAAAAAAATCTCTCAGTTGTAGCATTTGAAACAGAGAGAGTTAATACCAAACAAATCAAGAATGACGATCACAAGAAGAAAAAGAATCCACTTTGTGAGATTTAAAAAATTTTATTTAACTGAAAAATATTAGTAATAATACTTTTTTTAAATTTTTTTAATATTGTTACTTACTTTTTAGATATTAAAAATCATTAATATTTAGGTTGGATTGGACTTTTATTTATACTAGACTAAATATTAAATATATTTTTTTAAAAATTAAATCATACTTAATACTTTATTACTATTATTTTTATTAAAAAAAAACCTTTAGCGGGTCGAAGCCTCGGGTCGCCCCCCTATATGTCCGTCTCTGACTAGTATTAAGTAAAATTATAGAATATTTGAAAAAAATTTGAAGACCAGCATTTTTTATTTATATTGTTCGATATTTTAAGTCAATAGCCTAAGATTTTTAATCCATCACCATACTTTTAACAAACACTTTTAAATATTATTGACTGATCAAAAATAATAAACTATACTGGCTTTATAATATTGGTTAGACTCAAATTTTTTATTTTGTTTAGTATAGTTAAGAAACTGTCATATATTTTATCAAAGATTTAGTTAGAAATTGAAGGAGATAATAGAAACTTCTAAAAGTTAAACATTTCAAATTTAATCAAAGGATGGAAGTTTATTATATATTACATGGAGAAAAGGATAAATAGGTCCTTGACTTTTTGTTTCGCAGATATTTTTGTTCCTGACAATTGAAAAACACTTTTAAGTTCCTGACTTTCACAAAATTTGGACGGATCAGTCCCTCCGTCCAAATGCCTCTGTCAGGGATTGATCCGTCCAAATGCCTCCGTCAGGGACTGATTCGTACAAGTTTTGTGAATGTTAAAGACTTAAAAGTATTTTTCAATAGTTAGGGACAAAAATGTCCACAGAACAAAAAGTCAGGGACCTATTTGTCCTTTTCTCATGAGATAGAGATAATGAATTAGGGCGATGTAAGCACTAACCTCGTCGTTAAGCTTCCATAAAGTGAGAGCTCTTTTGTGTTTACCACGATTTGAAGATAAATTAATCCCATTATTTATATAATGATGGGGCATCTCAACCTTAGAGTACACCATCCATATTGACCATTCAACTTTTCTATCCTTACACCATGTTTCTCTTAAATACTTTAGAATCTGTATTTTGTTTTCCCTACCAACAAGTGAATATAATCATGCATGTTTATTTAACAATCAACCATCAAATTAATAAGAAAAAAAAGATAAATTAATCCTTAACTTTTTAGTTTGCAGACATTTAAGTTTTTGACTTTTTCAAAATCTGAACATATTAATCCCTGAGTCTAATTTGTTGTACAATTTTAAAAATTTTCTTACGTGTACATTCGTATCAACCAGGTCAATATAACGAGAATCACGTTTGATTTTTCTGTTAAGTCTGACAGATCCAAGTGAATATAAGGAATCGATATGTCCATGTTTTAAAAAGGTCACAAACTTAAATATATTTTCAAATTTTCAAAGACTTAAATGCCTGCAGATCAAAATGTTAAAGACCTATTTGTTATTTTTTTTAATGATATAAGATGAGAAAGCAAACCTGTGAAATTTTAAAAATTCGTTCCATAAGTTGAACAATTGATCTCCTAATAAATCCAAACACTTCAAAAGTTCTTTTTGACTAAGAGATTTGAGGTTTCCAGCATTCAAAAAATCAACACTAAATCCCTGTACAAATTTGGTACCAATTTGGACGAATTAATAGTTATTTTAAATGGAAATAGTAATTCATATATAAGTTGAAAATTGAAAAAAAAAAAAAAAAAAACCTCTTGGCCATTTTGTGATTTTCCTTGTGTCAAAACTTGATTTGCTTGAAGTATGGAATTTAATGAGTTCATATTTAACAGAAATTCTGAAATATCAATAGCTTGATCAATTGCTTTACTAAGTCTTTGAAATTCTTCAAGTAATATATCACGAGCAGTTAATAATGCTTTAATAAACATTTTCTTTTTCACATCTAAATAAGCGATTGCACCAAAGCCCTGCTTAATTAGTCACATAAAACGTTTTGTTAAGAAACTCAATATAAGGGGGTTAAGGAAAAATGTGACACCTAATAATGTTTAATAATTGAGAAATACTATTTGTATAACAAAATCAACCACTAAAATCAGTTGCCAATGTATTTGTGTATAAATACATGTGTGATTTAATTTATTTTCAATGTGTATTTATATTTTAACATGTATTTTATATTGATGACTGACTTTGGTGGCTGATTTTGGTGTACACGTAGCATAATCTTTAATAATTAGAACATACTTGATTATTCTTTAGTGTGTTATAACTTTGGCCAACATTCACTTCACTGGTGGCTGAATTTCTGAAATAGATAAATTAAAGTGAAAATATGTAACTTTTTTTTTTAATAAAATATATTTTTTATTTCTAACGTTTGTGGTTTTTTTAAAAATACCCCTAACGTTTAATTTCATTCAATTTTATCCCTAATATTTTCGATTAATTCAATTTTATCCCTAACGTTTTCGATTTGTGTCAAAACTATCTTTGGAAGTTTTTAATTTTGTCCCTAACATTTTACATGGAATTAATGTTTAGGGATAATTTTGACTCAAATTAAAAATATTAGAGACAAAATTGAATGTAACTAAACGTTAGGAATATTTTTGAAGAAAATCGCAAATATTAGAAACAAAAAACATACTTTATCTCTTTTTTTTCTTTTTTGTTATTTTAAAGTGAACACCTAACTATATGTATTGAAGCATGCTCATAAAAACTTGTGATTAAAAAGTTAAGGTCATATTGTATGCATAGTAAAAAAAAATATATTTTATGAAATTTTTAGTTCAATTTTAATTTCCTTTTTTTTTATGAAAAAAAAAATACATTGATATCTCCTCAAATATATTTTAGTAATAACATGCATTTGATGCTTAAACATTATTCATGTATGCATAGTATCATGAAACTGCTCATTATAAAAGACTAAGATAAAAAAAACATATATATTGTTATACCTAATAAATCTTTTTGTAAAAGGATAGAGTCTCTTTTTGAATTTATGTCAATTTTTGTATAGATTTTTATCTCTTTTTATATAATTTAATTTTCTAGCTTATACTAATTTTTTTAGGAGAAACCAAAATTGAACTCTTAATCTTTTGTTCATAAATAAAAGCTCTGAATTTCACCAAATAAAAATTAAGGTTAACATTAATGAATGTTAAAATGAAAGCATGGTTGATTAATCTAATTAAAGATGATATTAAAATGTGGCAAACCTGGGAAATTTTGATGAAGATTTGAGAATACATGTATGTACAGTAACATCAATGAGCACTGCATGTAAGGAATCAAAATAGACAGGACAATATGAATGCAACCCTAATAGAGCTTTAGGAGGAATCCGAAATTCATGGATAGTTGGAGAAGAATCCAGAGAAGCTTCCAATTCACCACTATATATATACCAATGTCAATCATAAATATGTATAATCAAATTTAATTTTTTGGCTTAACAATTAATAATCAAAATAGAACTTAAAAAGTTTTATGTATACGCTAATTTATTTTTCAAAAGATATTAAATAATAAAAAATATTTTTTAAAAATTAATTTGAGATATCTAATCTTTTGGAAACTAAATTGACACATTTTTTATTTTTTAAAAATAATTTTTTTGACCGATTTTTTAAGTTTAATTGTTGTGCTGGTTCTTACAGTTTTATCAAATTTTTAATTAAGTCTCTATATTTTTTTTTAATTGGGTTCCTACGTTACTTTTAATTTTGTAATTAGATCTTTCTTAGTGTAAAAAATATTAGAATTAACTGAATATTTCTCCACAAATTGAAGATATCGATAATTAAGAACCTAATCGGACATTTGATCACATTTTTTGGGAGAAATGTTCTGTTAATTTTAATATTTTTGACATAAAAATGACCTAATTATAAAATTAAAAGTAGTATAAAAACTCAATTAAAAAAAATATAGAAACCTAATTATAAATTTGGTAAAACTGCATGAACAAACAAAATAATTAAATTTATTTTATATGACTCACCCGTTCTCATAATATTTGGTAACATAGATAAGCTCAAACTTTAAAATAACAGCAGTAGTGATGAATCCCTGCATTATTTAATTTAATAGCACAATAAGATAAATAGGCAACTAGCTATTATTTGAACAATGAGATCATGGATGATTAATTAATTAATTACCTCAAATTCAGTATGAAATAAGTTGAATAAGATCATGATACATAGATAAATGTCTTGCTTTGCATATCTAATCCGAAAGGGCTGTGTTGAGAAACTGTTGTCTTTTTCTTCAATCCTCCATATGCCCTTTATATAGCTTGGATCCATCTCATCAGGAGCTATATATAGTTATTAATCATACGATTTAATAAAAAGATTTAATTTTTAATCATATTATATGTACATTATAAATTAACTATTAAATTAGTCACTTATATAAAATATATATTAAAAATAACTGATTTAGTGACTAATTTTTAATATATACATAGCATACAAAAATTTATCCATACATTTCAATTATGGATTACTAGCTATATTGTCAAAAGCAACTAGTTTTTTAAATTCATTATTTAAAAAAACAATTTATAGGATTATAATACAAGGCTAAAAAATTTTGATATGGAATTAAAATGAGTGATATACTTTAACATTGTAATTTTTTGTGTTTTTTAAAATTATGAGAGTACACAAATCGAACCATTCGATTTGTGTTTAAAAAAGTGAAAAAATTCAAAGTACATGGATCCGATTTGTGATTAAAAATTTAAAAAATTCAGGGTACACAAATCGGACCCTCCGATTACTGTAATCGGACCGTCCGATTACTCTCCTTCCTATCGGACCGTCCGATTTGCTTGACCTAGTCATCACAGCATGGTAAAACACCCTATATCTCCATAACTATGCCATACACCATTACTTACTCCATATCAAAATTAAAAAAGTGATAATACAAATATGATTGAATAAATGAAACTAAATAAAATCTTTCTTAATTTTAATTTAAATTACCTTCATACTGAACAACTCTAGAGGGAATTCCGAAAGATTGATTTTCATTATCATCATCCCATCTCATGGTAATTTTAATCCTATACCATCTACACAAATTAAAACAAAATAAACATTGTCAAATTCAGTAAAGGAATTCTAAATAAATAAAGAAAAAAAAAAGTAATTAATTAGTTGGAGATGTATGTATATATACCCTTGCTTAAATAGGTCAAGATTGTGAAATCTGTGAATGTAAATGCCAATTTGTGGTACTGTTTCCAACATAATTAAAACATGATTTAATTAAACATCTCATTGCAATGTGTAATTAACATTCATTCATTCTCACCTCCCTCCTTAGACCTGCAAATTTATGATAATGTTACAACCAAATGTGAGATTTTTAACCAAAAATTAAAGCCCTACTATTACATGTATGAGATCATAAACAATTAATAAAGGATCCCCTTGTTTTGGTAACAAAACTTATTAACGAATTAATTAAGAAAAAACAAAACTGAGGGAAAACGAATACCTACTTGAGAAGGGGAATGTGATTCTGGGATTTGCAATGAAATTATTGTGTATCAAATTATGGAATTATGATTATTACAATTTGAAGATTTGGGAATTGATTTGACTTGTTTGCGTTACGCTTTGACCTCCCTAAAAAAAGAAGTGTGTGAATCCTTTTATACTGTTATCTATTTTTTATATTTTATGATTTTTGCAACGCTTTGAGGGACAACATTATTTGACAGGATTTAATACTCTTATATTATATGAGACACTAATTTTTCTTATAAATACGTCTAAACATGATAAAATAAATTAAAGGTTAATAGTCAAAATAGTATTTAAAAAAATAAAAGTAATTGTAGATTTAAATTTTAAAGTAGTTATTAATTTTATTAATTTTCTCCCAAATTTTAAAATGGCCATTGAATTTTTATTCAAGTCTCAAATTGGTCTTTAAATTTTTAATTGTTTCAATTTGTATCTCAAATTTTTACTATATTTTATGTTAGTTTTTAGAGTATTTTTCGATAACAGTATCATGATGTGTCATGATGACATAGGCGATAGCCAATATTAAAATATGATTTAATTATATAATACAATGAATATTAAAATACGATTAATTATATAATACAATGATGACATATTGACCTGGAAGGTAGTATCACGTATTATAACACATACTACAAGAAAAATGTCGAATATCGTCAAATTTATCGGTAAATTTACTAAAAAAATCTGTCGATAACATATTTACCATCACAATAAATTTAACGGAATAAACTTCGCTGGTAATTATTTACTAGCAGATTTTTTTGTTTGTCACTAATTATCGTAGAAAATTTTTGCTAGTAATTTTTATCATCAGATTTTTCTTCCAGTAAATTCGATGATAATAGATTATTAATTAATAATTAAATTAATAACTACAAGTGGTTTAACTGACGGTCTTAAATTTTAATTTTTTATAAAATAATCTATAATTTTAAATATTTAAATTCAATAATTTTTAAACTAATAAATAAAAAAAACAATACTAATTAACTCAGAAAATAATTACCTCAGATAATAATAAACTTATAAAATTAACAACAATAAATAATAAGTCAATAATTAATTCAGAAAATAAATAAGTTCAGATTAACTCAGACCATTAACAACAATCAACTAATTAATTTAAAAATTAATTAACTCAGATAATAATAACCTTAGAAAATTGACAACAACAAACAATAAGTCAATAATGAACTCAGAAAATAAACATGTTCATATTAATTCAGACAATTAACAATAATTAATTAATTAACTCAAAAATAATTAACTCAGATAATAATAAATTTAAAAAATTAACAACAATAAACAATAACTCAATAATTAATTCAAAAAATAAATAAGTTAAGATAATTAATAACAATAAACTAATTAATTCAGAAAATTAATAATAATAAACTAATTAACTTAAAAAATAATTAACTTAGATAATAATAAACTAGAAAATTGACAACAATAAACAATAAGACAATAACTAACTTAAAAAATAAACAAATTAAGGTTAACTCAGATAATTAACAATAATTAAATAATTAATTTAAAAAATAATTAACTCAAACAATAATAAACTTAGAAAATTAACAACAATAAACAATAAGTCAATAATTAACTCAGAAAATAAACAAGTTAAGATTAACTCAAATAATTAGCAACAATCAACTAATTAACTCAGATAATAATAAACTTAGAAAATTAACAATAAACAATAAGCCAATAATTAACTCAAAAAATAAACAAGTTAAAATTAACTTATACAGTTAACAACAATCAACTAATTAACTTAAAAAATAATTAACTTAGATAATAATAAACTTAAAAAATTAATAACAATAAATTATAAGTCAATAATTAATTTAAAAAATAAACAAATTAATTAATTCAGATAATTAACAACAACTAACTAATTAATTCAAAAAAAATTAACTCAAACAACATCAGAACAGAAATTAGAACAATGCAGTTAAGAATCTTACACTTACAGAACAATAAACAAAAATAAAAACAATAAACAGAAATCAAAATAATAAACACAGGATCATAAAAATAAAATTCAAAATCAAAATCATAAACAAAATTTCAAACATAAAATCATTAAAACAGAATTTAAAAGAAAAAGCTAAATCAAAATAAAATTAAAAAACCCTAAATCTAAATTAATATATGAAGTAAATATAAAAAACAGTTAAATTTCTAATACAAGCATTATAATTACAAATTTTTTAATACATAACAAATTAAAATTAGATAAATTAGGGTTTAGAGTTTAACTATCCAAAACTAATTAGTGAGTTATCTGGAGACAGTGACGACACGGAAGACTTTTTTAGCGTGGTGGCAGCACGAACGGTAAAGTGGTGGTGGCGGTGACCAATTGGCAAGGCTGTATTAGGGTTTATTTTAAATAAAATAAAAAATAGTAGGAATAAGGAGAAGGACAATATACCTAGAGGGAGGAAAGAGGCAGCTCCGACGACAGAGAGCAGTGGCGACAATGATGGCAGCAGTGGCACCGACAGCGGTGGTGGGAATGACGAAAATGATAGTGATAGAGCGACCAACGCGACACAAGAAGTCCACGCAGTCTTTAAACGCTGTTGGTGGTGGCCGATGCTGGTGGAGAAGCAGCTGCCGGAGGTGGTTTGTAGGGGGGAGAGAGAGGGGGGGCGAAGGTTCGAATTTGGGACAAGATTACCGGCGGATAAATCCGACGATAATGCTTTGCAAATGACCAAAACGCAGCGTTCCACTAATTCGGATTACCGGCGGATAAATCCATGGATAAATCCGACGGTAATGATTGCGACAATTTTTTTTTCCTCCAATTATTACCAGCAAATTTACCATTGAAAAATCAAATTCGACGGTAATTTTTTTACCCAACAAATTTATTGACAAATCTGCCAGTAAATTCGTCGGTAATTTTAGTCTCTAAAATTAAATAACGTAAATCAAATAATTAACAATCTCTCATTTTTTGTTTCACAAATTCAAATTTTTTATTTTTTTTAAACCGATTAATTTCTCTCTATTTATGTATGTTGCTTATATAAAAATTATTATTTTAACAAATACTTTTAAATTTTCAATTCATACAAACTTGTTATAATATTTTAGTATTAACAATATTTTTAATATATATATATATATATATATATATATATTATTTTAGTAAAAGAATTATATAATTAACTAAAATATATTTATCTTTTGTTTTGGTCTAAAAGACGCATATTCGTATATAGCAAACCAGAACTTAATAAGTTTTACCTTTTAGTATCTGATTAAAAAATAATAATAATTTTTCTTAATGTATAAGTTATGTTTCAATTCTTTTATAAAATAATTGGTTGTATCATAAATAGTTATTTAATATATCACTATCATAAAATAATTTTTTTTCAAAAATTTAAGCCAATAAAAAATATATAAATAATTACATTTTTAATACATTTTTTATAATTTTTTTTTTGTATTTATATGAATTTTATATAGATTTTATTTTTTTTTTATTTGTCTTACGTTATTTTTTTATTTTTTTTTTAAGAGTAACAAGATCTAAATTCTAACATTTTCAGCCATAAAAATTCTGATATTATATTATAAAATTACTTTTTTAAAATTTTAATCTAATAAAAAAAAGACATATAAATAATTATTATGTGATATTAAATTGACACGTCGAAAAATTCTGTTATGACACATGTCATTCATACAGGCCATGACTCCATAGCATGGTCGAACTTTGTTCTAATATGTGACACTAGCTATTTATATGAGCTTGTCGTTAATGTAAACACTAAAGGAAATAATTAATTGGGTCACAAAATAAAAATTTAGGATCCAAGTTTAAGGGAGGGTGGGGGAGATTAGGAACTCAAATAAAAACTAAGAAAACCATTTTGAATCTCAATTTACTGAGTAAGAATGACTTTTTTATTAATTAAATAATGACATACGGTATAAATTATTTTATACTACATCATCATTTAGCTGATAAAAATGAACAATTTAATTAATTGTTATATTTTTTTAAGAATCAAATTGAAAAATCTAATTTAGCAAAGACTAAACTAAAATATACATAATTATCTTTTAATTATAAACCATTAGTATTTTATAATATTACGGAATTGTAAGTTTTTATTTAAAATAAATTATATTTTAATATATAATTTTTTATTATAAATTTTAAAAATTAATAATATCCAATATTCTTGTAATAAATTTTAAAGATTTATCGAAAGAAAGAAAAGGATATGAGATTTATGTATTTGTTTCTCTATGTATAGTGAACATTTTATGGACTAGCGTTTTTTTTTTTTTTTTTTTTTGGTTAGAAGTACTTTTGGATAGGCCTTTCTTGTCAAGTTATCAAAAATAAGAATAAAAATAATAATTTGAAAAGAAATATTTTGATTATAAATTTAAGAAACGGTGGCATGTAGATTAAAAACTCAAGAGAAGTAGAATAAACGGAGAATGAAAAAAAAAAATTCTAAAAGAAAAATTTTAATTTAATTATAATAAAATAAAAAGTAAAGTATTAAATTAGTCTTTTATGTTTGATTGTAATTCTGTTTTAATTTTTAAAGTTTAAAGTGTTTTATTTAAATTCAAAATATTTTCATTTAGTCTTAATATAGTCCCACCGTGAGGTCAAAATTAAATAATTAAAGAAATGTCTTACATAACAACCGTACAAGAACAATGTCGATAATTTGGAGAACAAGTACAAGTTCCAGAGGTACAAAATCAACCGTGGATGTATCAATACATTTATTTATCATTCTTTTTAGTTCTATAGAAAATATTTTATTTAAATTGTAAGAAGAATGATAAATAAATGTATTGATGCATTCACGATTGATTTTGTGTCTCTGAAATTTATACTTGTTCTCCAGATTATTGATATTGTTCTTGTACTAGTGTCATGTAAGACATTTTATTAATTATTTAATTTTGATCTAACGGTATAATTATATTGAAATTAAATAAAACTTTTGTGAATTTAAATAGGACACTTTAAACATTAAAAATCAAAATATAATTACGCTCAAGTATAAGAAACCAATTTAATACTTTACTCTAAAAATGAAATATCATGTGATATATTTTAATTGTCGAATTAATAATATATAATGAATTTTGAATATTAGTCTAATTAAAGACGTTTGGATATAAACTCACATAGTGTAATTGGGGATGGATGAGAACAAATTATTCTCCTTAAAGAAAGTTGCATGGACAAAATAGAGAGAGATTTGCGAGCTAGATAAGGAAGTAAGAACATCCAGATTCACATAAAACGGATAATTTAAGCATATCCAAAAACACACTCAAGATTATTAATTGACAAAGAGAGGAGACACATCCCTAATTTATTGCCATACTTGATCATAGAAGAGACACGTAATATTTTATTCTTATTATTATATATATATATGAACTTCATATATATATAATATAATAATAACTTAAATGAAGATAGAGAAAAGCCCATCTGGAAGATTGAGAAATTCTATGATTTGAGACAAATTGGAATGGCTTTGGTTGGTGAGAGCTCATCAAAATCACTACTTTTGAGTGCAACTTAATATGTGCATAGGTAGAAATAAATGAAGGCTTTTGCAATTTTGAAGAGACAGATCTAGAAGTCTCGTTGTGATTTTTTTTTGTTGGTTGACTTAAAAAAAAAAAGAAAAACCAAAAGTTCAGGTACTATTTATAGGGTGTTCATGGATCGGATCGTATTCGCAGATTTGCGGTAAATATACGATCCGATCTGCAAAGTGCGGATACAATCCGATCCCCACATTAATCAAATCGAATAGAATTCGATTCGCACCCTTTACGGATCGGATCGCGGATATCTGCTCTACATCCGCATATTCGATTCGTGGATCCATATAATAATAATTAAAATATATATATATATAATATATATATATATATATATATATATATATATATATATATATATATATATATATTTGGTATTATATTTATTTGTTTGTATGTTTTAGTTAGTAATTATTATTCATATATTGTATTATTTTATTTTTGTTATTTAAAAAAAATTGATTAAAAATATTTTAGGAATAAATAAGTTAAAATGTGGAAGAAATATTTTTATTAAATTTTTTACATAAAAATATGATTAAAAAGAGAAGAAGATTCAATTATGCAGATATATCTGATATCCGATTCGCACATTTGCGGATCAGATCAGATCAGATCCGACGCAGAAAAAAAAAATGCAGATATCATATCCGATCTGATTTGATGGAAATTATGCGGATTGGATCGAATTTTCGACTATATCCGATCCGTATACACCCCTAACTATTTATATAGATATGTAGTTTCGCCTAAAATTATTCTTAATTTTTTTTAAGGAAAGAAAAATTTTATTTGATCACGATATAATATTATTATTATCTTTGTCATAGTGTCGAGATCACTGTATTTGTATCTCACATGATCAAATAAAAGTCACCACACCAATTTCAATTTATGATATCCTTTATCTTAAACACTAAGGGATCAATAAATCTAAAATCATTTTGATGATTAGAAATAAGATTAAACGCCTCCACACAATCCATCTCACAAATAATATTTCGTTGATTCACATCTCAAACTAAGAGATATCTTCTCCAAATAACAAATAATTTCCTTCGAAAAATACTATTACTCTCAGTTATTGCTAAACACCATCGTTGTCAATTCCTATTACAATCTCTGATAACGCAAGCAAAACTAACATTATTACCAGAATTAAGATAACTAGCATCACAATTAATTTTAAAAGTACCCATAGATGGAGAATTTCAAGAGCCATTTAATGTAGAAGGATGAGACACCCATTGCAATTCAAAAATCCTCATAAGCTCCTTTTCTGAAGCTAAAGCCAAACAAGTCACTTTTTCAAAAAGAATTTGAAAGGATGTTCTTTGCTATGATACAAGGTCCAGTTCTTTAAATTCAGGAGATAGCAAGACATATTCAGCCTGTGTCACACAAGCTGAGCTTTTGGATAATCACGAATACAATGTAAAATCAATTCATGACAAAAAAAGATATCTTGGACACCTATCCGAGTTCGACATACCTCTCCTAAAGAAAAAATTTGCAGTAGCCAAAGCCTCCATAAGACAAAGCCAAGCCAAAAATTTGTGCTTCTCCAGAACAAACCATCGCCAAAGCCAAAGTCAGTTCCCCTGCTCCTCCCAACCAAATTGCTTCTTATATAACCACAAGTAACCATTGCGCGAGTCATATACCTTCGAAGCAGATCCGAACCAACACCAACTCACTTGCACATCTGGATTATGTTAGGTACCAGACAAATGACACAACAAAATATAGAGATGAAAAATTAGAAATTTGTATAAAATATGGAAACAATTGAATAACTTTCTTTGAGAATTACAACTTCTCTCTATCACAAGGAGACTACAATAACACTCTCTCTCTCTATATATAGAAGAAAACTACTCAAAGAAATATTATGTTATTCTCTTTGGATGATTTGATTGAAATGAATTAAAGAAAAACTCAATTTATAGGTGAGTCTCTTCAATATGAACCATCCGTCAATTAGAGGTATATAATTCTTCTCTTTTTCAACCACTAAAATTCTAAGGTTATAAACTAAGATTGTTTATTACCTCTCATTTTATTTAGTTATTATTTATTTATATATTTTCTAAAATTAGCTTTACTAATTTTCACAATCTCCCACTTAAAGCTAATTTTGATAAATTTTCAAAATTCATGTTGCTCATGTATTCCATAGGCCGTATGAGGATCTACACCATTCAAACTTTTCTGTGTTGATTGGTTTTGTCATGGCATCTGCTAGGTTATTTTTAGTGTGAATCTTCTGCATATCAACACTTCCTTCTTCTACTACTTCCCGAACAAAGTGATATTGTACTCCAATGTGTTTTGTTCTTGAATGAAAGGCAGGATTCCTTGCAATGTGCAAGGCACTCTGACTATCACAATACACAGAAATCTTCTGTTGTTTGTGCCCGAGTTCTTCTATCAACCTTTGGATCCAAATAGCTTCCTTGCATGCTTGTGTAGCTGCTATATATTCAGCTTTTGTAGTAGATAAAGCTACAACAGTCTGTAATTTAGATAGCCAGCTCACAGCTCCTCCTGCAAGTGTAAACACATAGCCTGTAGTAGATTTTCGTTTATCAAGATCACCTGCAAAGTCTGAGTCGACATATCCATTGACAATGAATTCTGATCCTCCAAAACATAATGCAACATTTGAGGTTCCTTTGATGTATCTCAAGATCCTCTTAACAACATTCCAATGCTCTTTACCCGGATCTGCCATAAATCGACTTACCACCGCAACTGCTTGAGCAATATCTGGCCTTGTACAGATCATGGCATACATAAGGCTTCCCACCGCTGATGCATACGGTACTCGAGACATTTCCATCCTCTCTGCTTCACTACTAGGGCACATACTTGAGGATAATTTGAAATTCAAAGGAAGTGGGGTTGAAATTGGCTTACATTCTTGCATATTGAAGCGTTGCAAGATTTTCTTCAAATAATTCTTTTGCGATAGCCAAATCTTCCTATCCTTTTTGTCTCGGTGAATTTGCATCCCTAAAATCTTGTTTGCTGGTCCCAAGTCTTTCATATCAAACTCCCTAGCCAACTGTGCCTTCAATTCTTGGATTTGATCTTTGTTGGGACCTACCACCAACATGTCATCCACATACAATAGTAGAATGATGAAATCATTATCACCAGACCTCTTGTAATAAGTACAATGATCTGAAATAAGTCTGTTGTATCCAAGGCTAATAATGAAAGAATCAAATCTCTTGTACCAACACCTTGGCGCCTGCTTTAGACCGTACAGAGATTTAGTTAACCTGCAAACCAAGTTTTCTTTTCCTTGTTCTTCAAAACCTTCTGGTTGGAGCATATATATCTCTTCTTCAAGTTCTCCATGAAGAAAAGCAGTCTTTACATCTAATTGCTCTAGATGTAAATCAAATGCAGCACACATAGCCAAAACTACTCTAATAGTAGTTAGTCTCACCACCGGAGAAAATATTTCATTGAAGTCAATACCTTCTTTCTGAACATATCCCTTGACAACCAATCTTGCACGATATCGTTCCACCTGATCATTACTATCTCGTTTGATCTTGTAAACCCATTTGTTACCAATGGCTTTCCGACCTGCTGGAAGTTCAACAAGTTTCCAGGTATGGTTCCTATGTAATGCCTCAATTTCTTCTTGCATTGCTGTCATCCACATAGAAGTGTCTGGATTGCGCATAGCCTCCATAAAAATTGTTGGCTCTCCATCTTCTGTCAAAAGACAATATGCATCATGGTTTGTCAAAACATAATTTGAGTGCCATGATGGTGTTCTTCTTTGTCGAGTGGATCGACGAACTTCTATGTCATTAGCCTCTGCTTCTTGTTCTTCGTGCTGTGGTTCTGCTTCAGAAAGATCACCTTCTCTGCATTTTTCATCTATTTGAACAGTGGTAATCTCTTTAATAGTGCTGTCATTTTCTTGTTCTTTTTGCAATTCATCTTCTGCAAATATCACATCTCTACTGACAACTACCTTGCGGGCAGTGGGATCCCACAGGCGATACCCCTTAACACCGTCAGCATAACCCAAGAATATACATTTTCTAGACTTTGGGTCTAGCTTTGTTCTTTCTTGGGAATTGTACATCACGTACACAGGACAACCAAATATATGTAAAGAAGAATAATTAGGTGGCTTACCTTGCCACATCTCCATTGGTGTCTTTAACCCAATTGCAGTTGATGGTGACCGATTTATCACATAACAGGCGGTTTTAACAGCTTCTGCCCAAAAAAACTTGGCTAAACCTGCAGTTTGCAACATAGCTCGTGCTCTTTCTAGGAGAGTCCTATTCATTCGCTCTGCTACACCATTTTGCTGAGGCGTATATGCAACTGTGAATTGTCGTTGAATACCTGCTTGCTTGCAAAATGTTATAAAATCACCATCAACATATTCTCCTCCATTATCTGTCCTTAAACACTTGATCTTCTTTCCAGATTCAAGTTCTAACTTTGCTTTGAACTCTTTGAACATCGCAAACACGTCTGACTTTTTCTTGATCGGGTACACCCATAGCCTCCTAGAGTAATCATCAATAAATGATACAAGATATTTTGCTCCTCCTAGGGACATCTCCGGCGATTCCCACACATCAGAATGAATCAACTCCAATATGTGCTTGCTCCGAGCAGTTGATCTACCAAACGTCAATCTATGTTGTTTGCTTGTAACGCAGTGCTTACAAAATGGTAAGTTTACCGATTTGAGCCCGGGAATGAGATTACGTTCTACAAGAATCTTCAAGCCTCGTTCTGACATGTGGCCTAGTTTGCAATGCCATATCATCGTCATTTCTTCTTGGCTTGTTGAAGCAACTGATGCCTCTGCCTCTTGCAAAGTATCTCCCATAAGCATGTATAGATTTGCTGCAATCTTTTCTGCTTTTATTACCACAAGAGCTCCTTTAACAACTTTTAAGATCCCACCTTCAATATGGGTCTTACAACGAAGTTCATCCAATTGCCCAATCGACAACAAATTCTTCTTCAAGCCTTTCACGTGTCTTATCCCTTGAAGTGAACGAATAGAACCATCAAACATTTTTATTTTGACAGTACCCATTCCAACAATTTCTAAGGCATGATCGTTTCTCATAAACACAGATCCTTCCAAGACAGGTTCATATGTACAAAACCAATCACGATGAGGAGTCATGTGCCATGTTGCTCCTGAATCAACAATCCAAACATCAGTGAGCTGTTTACTGCCTTTAGAACCAATTGTTGCTTCTCCATACAGGATTTCTCCATCATCAGAGGTACTTGCAACACATCCTTGAGAACTTGATCCTTCTGGAACCTTCTCTATACTCTTCTTATTCCAACAATCTTTCTTGAAGTGCCCTCTCTTACCACAATTGTAGCATTTGACCTGCTTCTTACTTTGTGACTTTGGTCTACTTTGACTCCCACTGAAACCACGCTCCATTGATCTCCCTCTTGTCATCAACAAAGCCTCTGCTTGTTTTGAGCTTTCTAATCTATCTTCCTTATTCTTGCGCCTAGATTCTTCTTCAAGAACCGCAGCAGCCATGTCATAAAAAGAAAGATAATCAGTCAAAACATTATTAGTTAAGTTAATGATAAGCTGATCATATGAATCTGGTAGACTTTGAAGTAAGAGCTCTGCACGTTCGTTTTCCGCTATGGTATATTCCAACGATGAGAGTTGGAAAAATAGCGTATTTAGATTGTTGATGTGATCCGTTGCCGATGTGGATTCACTCATTCGAAGAGTATAAAGTCTTCTCTTCAAGAATATCTTGTTGTGAAGTGACTTGACTTCATATAATTTGGTGAGAGCATCCCAAATTTCCTTTGCTGTCTTTTTCTCTGCTACACTTGATAAAACTGAATCAGCTAGTGCCAAGTGTAAGTTTGCAACAGCATTGTTGTCCATCTCCTTCCATTTTTCATCTGTAATTCCAGTGGGTCTACCTTCAATTGCTGTCACGCAATTGTCTTTTCTCATAATGGCTTTTATCTTCAATTTCCATATGGAAAAATTACTCCCACTGAATTTCGGAATTTCATACTTTGCTGCCATTTTTTTTTAGACGGTAACTCGCAGCGGAAAAAAAATATATTAATCAGCAACCTTTGGCTCTGATACCACTGTTAGGTACCAGACAAATGACACAGCAAAATATAGAGATGAAAAATTAGAAATTTGTATAAAATATGGAAACAATTGAATAACTTTCTTTGAGAATTACAACTTCTCTCTATCACAAGGAGACTATAATAACACTCTCTCTTGACAAAAGGAGAACACACTTCTCTCTATATATATATATAGAAGAAAACTACTCAAAGAAATATTATGTTATTCTCTTTGGATGACTTGATTGAAATGAATTAAAGAAAAACTCAATTTATAGGTGAGTCTCTTCAATATGAACCATCCGTCAATTAGAGGTATATAATTCTTCTCTTTTTCAACCACTAAAATTCTAAGGTTATAAACTAAGATTGTTTATTACCTCTCATTTTATTTAGTTATTATTTATTTATATATTTTCTAAAATTAGCTTTACTAATTTTCACAGATTATAAGAAGGAATGTTACCTATCAGACTCTGATTTAGAAGGAAATAAAAATTTTTCAGGTGCCACCTACCAAACGACACCAAAGATTCTTTATCCGAAGATTCGAATCAGAAATGTAAAAATAATCTATCTCATTAGATAGTTAACTCTCCTCCAATTAAAAAACCGAAAATTTTGGTTCAAAACTCTAATACACCAAACAAATCCATCATTTAGCACTTCACAATTCTTGCATAGACTCTTCCAAAAATAAGAATTTGTGTCTCTAAAACAACCGAAACAGTTATCTTGAGAGGAGTGATATTTGGTTGTCAATAATTGAATCTATAACTTGTTTAAATGATAAAAAAAGATCTAAATTATCTTTTTAAATATAGCAATATTAGCACAATAAAAATCTCTAACTAATACCCAATTTCATATTTGTTTGGAGTAAGCTGTACTTTTTAATTAACAAGATTCAAACTTTTACCATTAGTCTATTCCAAATTTTATCTTTTTTTTTATTTGAGTTATTTATCTAAAGAAAGAAAAAGTCTATGAAATCATCAGAATAATATAATTAAAATTTTTCTACAATTTATGGTTGTTAATAATTAGATGATAATTCTGGAACTTCTTTTTTCATTAAAATAAAGATAATTCATCTAATATATTAAAATCGTTATACTCTGACAAAAAAATTGTTAGTGTGATATATTATTTATCGGTGAATAACTTTATGAAAGAATATAATAAATATCGTTTTCATGGAAGTCCGCGTTTTCTAATTTCTATTATTACATAAAGGTCAGACTCTTAGAAATAGACAAAAATATAATTATTTATATATCTTTTTTTATCTATTTAAGTTTTTAGAATTAAAAAAATAACTATACACAAACGATTGTTATACAAAACTAAACAAAAGTATTCTAGAGAACAACATTAAAAGAAAAAAAAAATGGATGAGGATTAGAAGAGTTGGAATAAATTATTTGAGAGTATTGATAATAACAGCGAAAGAATAGAAATTGGTTCGTTGATGCATTGATAACAAATTGACACAGGAGCTCTCACTATACGAATGAGATGTCAATATTCATGTGCTGTTTATATTATTAATTTTGCTACGATTCTCTATTTATTTATATATATAGTTTTA